>NW_024872538.1:0-23240 GCF_019054845.1 Dipodomys spectabilis | reverse complement strand
TAGATAAAGATGTGGATACAGATAGATAGACAGACAGAGAGAAAGTGAGAGATAGATAGATAGAGAGAGATAGATGTGTAGTTTGCAATATATATGAGAGAAAATGTGAGGATATTAAATTATATATTTATGAATTATTATTAAATTATGCCTCCATTTAATGAAGTAGCATTAATGTAAAAGTAGTCAGTATTCTTTAATTGGGAGAATCATACAAAGGAGCTAGAATGGAAGACATAATCAAATATTTTTCGTGTGGCATTCTATAAGAGAATCATGAACTAATTGCAAATTTAATTGTTACTTTTATAACATTCCATTAAGCATTCACATGAATAGGAAAGATTTTCTCAAGATCTCCCTCCATTTGTAGGTGGCAGTCCTGGCAATCAAACTCCAGGCCTGGGTAGTTTACTTCGAAATGCAAACCATTAAAATGACACTGTGAATATTTCAGTTTGTCAAAATGAAAAAAAGAACAAGAAGAAAAGAAAGCCAGGTGTCATTTACTCCTGCCTGTGATCCTAGCTCTTCAGGAGTATGTGAGGTGGAGAATGCCAGTTTGAGTTCAGCCGGGACATGAAGTCCACAGCACTCTTATTCGAAGTGATCAAAGGAATAAAAAATCGCCATGATTGGAGCTGTGTCTCAAGGGCAGAGCTCTACCCTTGAGCAAAAAGAGCTCAGGCACAATGCCTAGGCTCATAAAACAACCCCCAGACCTGCCTAAAAACAAATAACAAAAAAATCAAGTGACTCCATGTCTCCCCATGTATGTTGGATGTATTTTTATTGGTGAAAGTCCAGAGTCCCTAAGATGAAAGGCACCCAGCAAGGAAATTTGCTTTGAATAGAATGATTTCATAGCAGAGACAGTGCTTTCAAGACAGTGCATATTCCGCAGCTCCCCTCACTGTTCCATTGTAGCCTGAGGTTTTCTCGACACCAGGGACTGCTGAAGGAAGTTTGCCTCATCGTTGGAACAGGCAGACAAAAGGCCTCACTCTTGTACAGTTGTGTAACAAGCAACTCCATCGAGGCCAATTAGTAAGGTGGAGTGTGGGCAGGCTCTGAAGGCCAGGAGAAAAAGGCCTCTTTGTACCCCAAGCTATCTCTTCTCCCTAGTGTTGTTTTGACAGGAAGCCTTCATTTGTGCCACCTCCCATGGCAGGCCAAGTTCCCTGCACTCAACCTGTCTTTTTGTTAGACTATGTTCTAGTGTTGAAAAAACCTGCTACAATTAATTCAAGGGTCCTTCTGGCAGACAACAAGGGAGGTAAACCTAATAAAATGATTTATTATTTGCAATGGTGTATTCCTAGGTTTCTGGAAGCTTGCTAAATCTAAGCACATGTTTAATATCACAATGCTTCCTGTCATTTAGGGCTGGTGAAGCTCATCAGGTTTTGAAACCTTTGACCTCTCCTAGTTAGACACTTGGTGGTTAGGTTTCAGGGTTGAACACAGGGCCTGGGTGCTGACCATGAGCTCAGAACAGGAGCTCAGTGATTTAACAGTTGGTTTCACAGCTTCACTTCTAGTATCTGTGTGTGTGTGTGTGTGTGTGTGTGTGTGTGTGTTTGTGTGTGTGTGTGTGTGTGTGTGTGTGTGTGTGTGTGTGCATACACTTGTCCTGAAGCTTGAGCTCAAGGCCTGAACACTCTACCTGAGTTTCTCCGGTACAAGGATAGCACTCTACCACTTAAGCTACACTGCCACTTCAGACTTTTTTCTAGTGATGTGGTACTAAGGAATCAAACCCAGGGATTCATACATGCAAAGCACTCTACCCCTAAGACACATTGCCAGCCCTCAACTTCAGGTTTATTTCTTTCTTCTCTTGGAAGTTGGAGGAATTGAGGTCTAGGCCTGGGTTCTGTCCTTGAGCTCTTCAGCTAAAGCAAAGTGCTCTATAAGTTGAGCTACAGCACCCCTGCAGGTTTTTGGTAGTTCACTGGAGAGAAGCCTTTCAAGGAATTTCCTGTCCAGCCTGGCTTTGGGCTGTGATCATCAGCTCTCAGGCTCCTGAGTAGCGAGGATGACAGGTGCAAGTCACTGGCGCCCAGCTTCCACTTCATGTTTTTAAGTGGTGAATAGGAGACAGTAGTCTCTTAGGACCTTTTGTGTATGGGATAGTTTGGAACCCAGATCGTCAGGTCTCAGCTTCCTGAGTAGACAGGATGACAGACCTAAGCTACAGATACCTAGACTGTAACACTCTGTTTAAAAGGGTTTCTTGGCTCCACGTGGTAGGGAGCCAGCCATGAGCCCAACAGGGAAGGGTCAGTGGCTAGGCCCTGAGTTCAAAGTTCATGACCAAGAAAAATAAACCCAAACAATTGTCTGTAGGAGACAACTCACTAGAGTTAGGTACAAACATAATTTTGGCCTTGATATGGGGATATATCTGAGCCTAAATTTTCTCATCTGCACAATCATCTTACTTGTGGAACTCTTATAAGAACCAGATGAAAAAATGCACCCTGTAAAGGACTCAGCAAACAAAACATCATAAAGGACTCATCAAATAGCTGTATCCCACACACGGTTATTAGAATTATAGTGCTTTCATCAGTATAACCATTCTTTCAGAATAACATCACAAACCATACAAAGTTCGCATCTAATGATTTTGAGGGGTGGGGTGTTTTTGGAGGAGGTGGAGTCAGCCACAGGGATTCCATTGAAAGCTAGGGGGTACTGTCCTAAGATCTTTTGCTCAAGGCTAGAGCTCTACCACTTTGAGCCACAGATCAGAGTTTTGCTGACTTCCTGCCAGGACTGGATTTTAAACCCATCAGGGTCAGATCTGAGTTCCCACGTATCTTGGATGACAGGGATTAGCAAACCAACGGTATCTGGTTCTGTGGAGCCATTTACCTCTGGCTATGACAGGTTACATGGCAGCTGTCAGCAACAGACTCCCGGCTTGCTCTGTGATGAGGTATTTGCTTTGCTATCATTATATAGTTGCAGTAAAAAATTCTATCTTTATTTGGTGCCATTCCTGGGTCTTGAGTAGGAGTCTATACACAGTCCCTAAGTTTTTATGCTCAAAGCTAGTGCTCAGTCGCTTGAGCAACAGCAAGACTTCTGGATTTTTCTGTGCACACGGTAGTGAGGAATCTAACCCAGGGCTTGTTCATACTAGGCGAGCATCTACCACTGAGCCCCAGTAGTGACAAGTGTATAAACAGAAAAATGTGTAGATTTGTAGATAGATAGACAGACAGACAGACCGACAGACAGACAGACAGACAGACAGACAGACAGACAGACAGACAGACAGACAGACAGACAGACAGACAGATAGATAGATAGATAGATAGATAGATAGATAGATAGATAGATAGATAGATAGATAGATAGATAGATAGATAGATGGACAGATAGATAGATGGATAGATAGATGGATGGATGGATGGATAGGGGTAGATGCATAACACAAGAGACACACGTCTGTATACTATGAAATTTCATATATGATATTTCTACCGATTATTGGCAATTAAATTATTCCTTCCTTTTTTAAGTATCATGATTGAATACATAATAAATTATTAATTGAAAATTCGTCAATGTAGTATAATTGTTATGTATAATTTCATAACATAATCATACACTAATTACTATTTTAATTGTTACTTTTATAACATTCCATTTATATGGCTGTATATGGGAAAGGGTTTCTTAGAATCTCCACCATTCATTAGTGACAATCCCAAGACCTAAGATGCCAGTTTCAGCTATGGCTTCCTTAGTAGCCCACCAAACATCAGCAATGCAGAGTCATGTACACTTTCTGGGCTTTGTCATTTAGACCCAGGATGGTCACAATAAAAAGGAAAAAAAAGTAAAAACCATCTTCTTGAACTTGTCAGTTTTATGCTTTTCATTTTTATTTTTTTTTTGCCAGCCCCAAGATTTGAACTCGGATCCTAGGATCCAAGGCTCGGCTGTGGCAGAGATGCCAAGAAATGAGCAAGCCTTGTGCTTGGCTAATATTAATAATAAGGCCATGGTTTGGAACTTGCACCATTGTTCTGGCAGGCCTTGTATTTGAACTCAGGGTCTGGATAACTCTATGGCAATGTGGGTGAAGGGGAAAGGCTCACTGTCCTTGAAGACAAGAAATTTAAACCAGTTCCCAGGGCCTGAATTGAAACCACAACAATGGAAAAAGCAATATTAATATATGATATCTATTTACATACATGGGTTTACTGCATATGATGTTTATTACCCTTATTTATTTAGTATTATTACAAATACAACATTGCTTTTATTACATCATATCACATAGGATATATTTGCATATGGATTATGCATCATACTGAGACCCAGGACTTTCACAGAGAATGAAAAATCATGTGTCAAAACTGGCTTCTTACTCCACGAATAAATTTTTGGCGACGCTGGGATTTCAACTAATAGCCTACAATGGCCAATCCATAAATGGTGTCACAGTCTTAGAACATCAGCCTCCAGCAAAGTGAGCTGCCAGGAAGTTTTGAGGACCTGTGATCAAGCCACAGGAGTGCCCCATAATGATAGATAGATAGATAGATAGATAGATAGATAGATAGATAGATAGATAGATAGATAGATAGATGTATATATATATGAATATGGAGAGAAAGGGAATGTGAGGCTATTAAATTATATACATATATTACCAATTTTACTAGTTATTAAATTATACCTTCATTTAATGAATTATCAAGGTTGAATACTTATAAAATCATTAATTAAAAATTAGTCAATACCCTTCCATTAGGGGAATCATACCATGGTGTTAGAATGGAAGACATAAATCCAATAATTATTCTGTGGCATTCTAAAATAAAATCATGGATTAACTGCAAAGTTAATTATTACTTTTATAACATTCCATTAGCATTCACATAAATAGGAATGAGTTTGTCAGAATCTCCTTCCATTTGTGGGTGTCTGTCCTGGCATTCGAACTCCAGGACTGGGTAGTTTACTTTGAATTCAAACCATTGGAATGACACCGTGAAGATTTCAGATTGTTATGAATACAAAAAAGAACAACAAGAAGAAAAGAAACCCAGGAGCCAGGGGCTCCTGCCTATAACCCTACCTCCTCAGGAGACTGAGATAGAGATCATGTGTCAAGCCAGGTTAGAGGAGGAAAGTTATTGATGAACTACCAAAAGCCAGAAATGGAGCTGTGGCTCAAGTGGTTGAGTGCTAACCTTGAGATAAGAAGTTAAGAGACCAGAGTCCAGACACTGAGTTCAGGATCAAATACTGGCACAGAAAAAAAATAAAGAAAAGCTTTCAGGAGCTCCTAGTCCACTGTGGTAAAAGGTCAGATTAGCCGGGCACCGGTAGCTCACTCCTAGCTCCTCAGAAGGCTGAGATGTGAGGATTGCGGTTCAAAGCCAGCCCGGACAGGAAAGTCCGTGGGACACTGATCTCCAAGGAACCTCCAGAAAACTTGGCTCTGTAGCTCACGTGGTAACCTGAAGTGCTGGGTGGCAGCACCCAGGCCCAGGTTCAAGCTCCATGACCAACACCTGGACTGCTTGGACCTGACTCTGTGGCTCTAGGCAGGGAATTTTCCAGTGGGCCCCTGAAGGTCTCCCAATGTCTAGATGTCCTATAAGTCTTGAGAGCAGCCTCTTTGGAGGCCATTACCTACAGAGCAGCCACAGTATCAGAGAAGGGTCAAGCCTTGGGGCATGGAGATCATCAGAATGGCATCTGTCATGGGTGCAAGGTGGATCTGAGCAGTAATTCGATGTCTCAGACCACGGTTCTGGGCCAGCAGGGGCAGGAGATGCAAGATGTCACACCAGGTACCACCCGCTCATGCAGGTATCGGAAAAGTGTGAATTTGTCAGGCATACCTTGGGCAGGTGTTGAGTTGAGCTCATGAAAGGCTTGTAGGCTCAGGAATCTACAGCCAGCTGGCTGCTGCTTGTAGCAGTCGCTATCCCAGGTGTCCCAGTACTCAGAGCCCTGCTTTCCTCACCAGTGATCGGGGGAGGAGGCTGGGGCAGATGAGGGTCAGCAATCCTAGGCTGATTACAAAGGAGCATCCCTAGTGTCCTTCCCGTGGTCCTGTGGCCCCGTTCATGGATGGAGGGGCAGGTTCCATGGAACATACTGGCATGGTCCAGACCCCTCAGCCCAAGAAGAACTTAGGGAGAAACCACTTGATCTGCCTTGAGAGTTTACTGTGACTATGCCTCAGGACTGCCCCCAGTTCTAGTTCAGCTCAGCTCATCATTACCACCATCCAGTGTGTGTGTGTGTGTGTGTGTGTGTGTGTGTGTGTGTGTGTGTGTGTGTGTGCGTGCGCGCGCATGTGGGCTTATGCATCTTAGTACTAGGGCTTGAACTCAGGGCCTGGTTTCTGTCCCTCACTTTTTTTTCATTCAGTCTAGTACTCTACCACTTGAGCCACAGTTTTTCTTCCAGCCTTCTTGTGGTTATTTGCAGAAGAGAGTCTCACAGACTTTTCTAGCTGGGCTGATTCTGAATGGCAATCCTTAGATCTCAGCTTCCTGAGGAGCTAGGAATATGAGAGCATGAACTATTAGCATCTGGTCACACTTTCCTTCTTGGCTAACACAGACTACCTCTCTCCCAGCCGAGCATCCATCTACCCCTCCAACCCCAGGCTTCAGACGAAATAAAACCTCCTTTCCTGAGGATAAAGAAATGGGATCACGTTTGAGCTTTATGTTCTCCACAAAATCAGGGCCTGGTGGAAGCTTATGTGGAGGTCATAGATCTAGGCAAGGGCAAGTAGACAGCTGTTAGAACAGATGAGAGTATGAAAAGACATCCTTGCAGCGGGATGCCAGTAGCTCATGCCTATAATCCTAGCTACTCAAAGTTAAGACTTGAGGATCAATGAAGATTCAAAGCTAGCCGGGGCAGACTCTTATCTTCAATGAATCACCAAAAAGATGGGAAGCAGAGCTACTGTATTTCAAGTGTTACAGCACCAACCATGTGCAAACAAGCTAAAGGATACCACCTAGTCTCTGAGTTCAAGCCCTAATACACACATACACACACACCCACACACCCACACACACACACACACACACACACACACACACACATCTTCAGCAGATGCCAGTGGCTCATATCAGCAATCCTAGCTACTCAAGAGGTTGAGATCTTAGGATGGCAACTTGAAGCCAGCACAGGCAGGAAAGTATGTGAGACACTTCTGTCTACTAAACTACTAAAAAAGATGAAAAATAAGCTATGGTTCAAGTGTTAGATTTGAGCAAAGGAATCTCAGGGACAGTGGAAGCTCTTAGTTCCAGCTCTAAGATTTTTTTAAAGACAACCCCACAGTAATCAGGCCATAAATACAGATTTTGGTCATCCTAGATCTCACTTCTGCTCCAGCCACTTTCACAGCACAAGTGGCTGGTGTGTGGCCAGCCACAAAGAAGTAAACTTACACAAAGGGGACATAGCCAGGTCAAGGCTAATGCCCCAGAACATTGAGGTACTGGCCATACCATTCTCTCATCCCCCAGTTCCCTGGCCCTGGAATCTAAAGTGTGTGCCTCTGTATTGTGGGCATCTGGAATTGTCTAGAAGGACCCAGGGACCGGTGATATATCACACTCCATGAGAGGGCACACGAGGCCCAGGCAGTCTGGGGGCAACAAATTGGGTCATTTCTTTGTGTGGGCTTGAACTGAGGATGTGCGAGCTGTCTCTCTGGGTTTTCATGCTCAAGGCTGGTGGAGCCACAGCTCCACCTCTAATGTTTTGATGGTTCTATGGAGAATAAAATCTCACTGGCTTTCCAGCTTATTGATGGCTTCAATCTATCTTTGATCCTCAGAACTTTGCCTCCCGAGTAGCCAGGATGTCAGGAGTGAGCCTGAACCAGAAGTGACAGGCATCATAGCCTTTCCTTTGAGTTTCTGTTTATCTTGTGTCAACTAGCAAGCCCTAGCTAAAATTGTCACAGGATATAAAGTTCCTCTCCTAGGTCAGTTAATCCAAGGAGATAAAATGTCTTTGGAAAAGGCTAGTTTGAGTTGGCTTACAGGATTATGTGTGTGTGAGAGTATGAGTTTCAGGAATACCTATCCCCATCTCTCCAGTGCTTCATTATCCCAGTGGTGAGTACATCCAGGATCATCACCCCAAGGAAGGCGTGTAGTGGAGGGTATGTAAGGTCACATCAATTGGGATGATCAGAATTCTATCCTGCAACTGAAGCCAAGAGAGGTAATAGAGAGAAGGAGAGGTTTAGAGAAACATCAAGGGAAGCCCCTTACCTTTGGCTACAAGTACCAGAGAGAAGAATGAATCCATCCTTTTTGGTAGTAAGATAACAGGTGCCCACTATTCATTTATTTTACTTTTGTAAGTCCCAAGGCTTGGATTCAGGGCATCGGTGTCAACCCTGAACTTCTTTTCCTCAAAGTTGAGGCTCTACCACTTTAGCCACAGAACACATCTGGCACTTTTTGTGATGGGTGGAGTGGTTTATGGGATATAAGAATCTCACAGACTCTCCTGCCTAGGCTGGCTCTGAGTCACAACCATGAGACCTCAACCTCCCCAATAGCCAGGATGATGGGCTAGAGCTACTGGCACCTGACTGCCACCATCCATTTACAATCCTCTAGAACCAGTGCCGTGGCACCCGCACTGCACGCCCCCTTGCTGTGAGTGGGAAGCAGACATGGGTGGTTTTGATACTTCAACAGCCTCCCTACTTTGAGCATTGTTCTTGGTCAGTCTGATGGCAGCTTCCACCTTGTCCACAGCAATGACTTGGCTCTGTCACAAGAACAAATGTCCCCCAGGAGGTGTTAGGTCTGGGGTCTTTCCTCTGCACACCACCTGCACTCCCTGAAACGACACACCCCAACAAAGCAAAGTAGAAAGAGCGAATTCATTTTCTTATAATCAGGGTCTGGTCAGATAGGTGGGGGTGAGGACCACAGGCCCGGGGTCAGGCTGTGCGGTTGGACAATGCAACACCTCCTCATTCACTTTCTTTTCTTAGCAGAGGGTAGTGAGAAAGTATTCACCAGACGGACTGACATGAATAACCATCATGGTCTAGCCTGGGCACAGGGGGCTTACCTGAGGGAGCGAGTTCAACAGGCTGAGCAAGAAAGCTTCAGACTCACAGCCTACCTCCGGAATAAGAGGGCCACCTTGGGTCCCAGACACATGGGGATACTGGGCCACCTCCTCCAGCACACATTCAACAAGTTCCTGAGAGAGAGAGAGAGAAAGTGAGAGTTACACTAAAGCCTGGGTACCAGTGGCACAGGCCTATAATGGTAACTACACAGGAGGCTGAGATATGAGGATCATGTTTCATAGCCAGCCCAGGCAGGAATGTCTTTGAGACTTTTATCTCCAAAGAACCACCAGAAAACCGGAAGTGGTGCTGTGGATCAAGTGGTAGAGTGCTAGCCTTGATCTGAGGAGCTCGGGGACGGTGCCAAGCCCCAGATTTCAAGCCCCACGACTGAAAATAAGTTGATTTCCCACCACAATATAGTGGACTGAATAGCACCCATTGCCCTAGGGAGCATGGCTGAGAAGACAGGCTGAGTTTCCTGTCAGCTGGGGGTCATGAGTAGTTCACCCACCTTCTCTGTGCCTCATTTTCCCCAGCTGCAAACTGAACAGTGAAGGATCCCCTCCTCATGGGGATAGGGTAAGGATGAAAGAGAGTCATGTTTTGTTTCATAATCCCATACCTGTGGCACGATAAATAACAGGCCCCATCTGAACCCTTTCCAGGTATCTTCCTGTCATATGCTCACAGAATTGCCAAGAACTTTATCTGATGACCACTCCCTCTATGCCTGGTCCTGGCCCAGAAATCCCCCTGCATTGATCCCTTGTTTCCTCACAACTGTCCTTTGAGGAGGCTCAGGTCCGATGGTTCCAGGCCCAACCCAGAGCTTTAACTGTGGTCAAGAATCGGCTGCCTTGGACTAAGACTTTGGGAAATCCATCTAAACTGATGACTGAGCATGGTGCTACATGTCTAGGATCCCAGCTACAGAGGACCAAGTGGTGGTGCACGCCTGTCACAGGAGGACCTCGATCCAGCTCCATCTGATCTTATATTGAGTCTCTATCTCAGAAATGCCCAAGACAGAAAGGGTTGGCTCCGATGGTAGAAGACCTGATTGGCAAGCCTAAGGCTTTGAGTTCAAACCCTAACATACCAAAAAGAATTAGAGGCTCAGTGCCAGAGGCTCAAGCCTATAATCCAATCTACTCAGGGGGCTGAGATCTGAAGATCAGAAGGCAAGATTTAAAATAGGGTTGGCCTTGCCCATCAGACGTCATGATGAGAAGACCCAGATTCTGACCCATACCAATATGCTCCATACTAACAGGGCTTGTACCCTTACTAAGTGCTGGCCATGCTCTCTGCCCCCTTGGGGAGCCACCCCCTGCGGCCCCACCCCCAGGTCCTCCCAAGCTCCCTATGCCACCAACCAGGCCCGAGCAAGTAGACAGTTCCAGGACACAAAGATCCCTTGGTCTTATAATTTAATGGTGCTGATTCCCCTGGTGTGGCCACACTGGATTTGGATGTGACCTCAGGATCCATGACCCTCCTAAGGTCAGATGGGAGGCATATGACCAGAGGTGGCACAGCATGTTACCTAGCAGGAAAGGAAGGTGATGGCTTCCAGGTCTGCCAGTTACCTATGTAACAGATACTGGGCGGAAACTTAGCCAAGAGGGAGGGAGGTGCCCCTGTTCAGACTTTACATTTCAGCCTTTTAATAATTAAGAAAAAGGTTGAAGATTCTCTCAGGCTACTTCGTGTATGCAAGGGCCATTGACAGTAGGGGTAAAAGGCTGAGATGTGGTCCCCTCTGGGAGAAGGCAGCAGGCAACAGCTCTCACTTGGGCATTGAGTCCTTAGATGCAATCTGGAGGAGGCAAGTCTCTTGGATGAAGTCTGCAGAAGTCTCATGAGGCATTCATAAACTGAAAAAATACTAGAGAGCATATAAATGGCAAGAGGAAGGACTTCAGGCTGAAAATGTTGGTAGAAATGTCCCTAGTCAAGTGACAAAGGCAAGAATATAGATTCCTGTCCAGTTGAAAGGTAGACAGGTATGGATATTTGATGGGCAGTCTTCTTACTTCTATTGACCTTCTGGCTCTGGTTAATTTTGAAAGGACAAGCACAAAGTGGATAATGTGATAGTATCTCCTTACTCTTCTCCATGCTCCCTTGTTCCCCAGACTGGCTGAGTCTACGTGCTCATTGCTGAGATGGTTTGTCCCAGTTGGTATTCAAGGAGGTTTGAACTCAAGGCCTGGCCACTGTCCCGGAGCACTTCTGCTCAAGGCTAGCACTCTACCACTTTGAGTTATAGTACCACTTGCAGTGTTTTCTGGTTAGAGATAAGAGGCTCAAGCCATGCTTCCAGCTTGGCTCTTTGCAGGTTAGTTGGGAGATGGAGTCTGAGGGATTTTTCAGCTCAGGCTGGCTTTGAACTGTAATCTTTGCCACAAAAGCCCTTTGTTATTTCCAATTAAAGCAACAAGGAGATCAATAGAATAAGTAGAGCTTACCTGGTCCTTATCAAGAATTGAGCAAATATTCTGCAATGACAAAACTCATTAAATGTGAGAGTCTTAGCACAGATATGCCTAATATTTTAGAATCACGTACTTAGTACTAAACTACACAACACAAAACAAAAAAGGCAAAACTCAAAACCTAAAATGTTTGACAACAAGCCTTTGAGAGGGAACTTAGAGGGGCTACCCGGAACCCAGGCCATGTCACATTCTTCAGGGCACAATCCAAAATGTTTTAGAAAAGAAAGGGAGAGATATAGAAAGTTGAACATGAATAGCAGAGAGCAGAGAGAGCCTGAAAGTAAACAGACTTCTGACCATGTACCATTGCAGAGGCAAAAATTGTCAGAATCTGAGAACAGCATAAAAATAGTAGGTGCTCTGTCTATCCAGGGAGCACAGGAAGCATTTCAGAGGGGTTTCACAGCTCGAGCATGACTCGCAGCACCCCATTGAATGTGTAGGAGTCAGTCTGGAGAGTGAAGGAAAGCTGACCAGGCAGAAGCAGCATTCCTACTTCCCCCAGAGCCCTATAGAGAAACATGGCCAAGCACCCAAACCAAGCATCCTCAGCATCGGAGGTTACCAGCCATTTGGCTAAAGGCCATAGGAGCTCTCTGGCATGACACCACATCTGAACAGAGATTGAGCAACAGAGAGCCATAGAGAGTAGTTGCACTCAGCAGAGTAGAGAAGTGGTGTGGACGTGGATATGAAGGCCAGCAATGGTATTGGTGAAAAGTCTCACGTGGTGTTCAAAGCAGTTTGGTTGGCAGAAGAGGGGTGGTTGGGAAATTCTAACATTTCCAACTCAAAAACCCCATCTGAGTCACGGCATCATATGTAAGGTATATTAAATAGGTAGAATTCATTAGGTAGTGGATGAAGAGAACACCACAAGCTATTCAGACAGGAAAAGAAGTTTATTTACCGGACTGCTGCCCCAACCATACATGGTGGAAAAGCCTGTCTGAAATGGAAAGAGAGGAGATAGCAATTTGTATTTCGGTAGAAATTCATCCATCTCTGCTAGGCTTTCCTTCCTTTGTGATTACAGTCTGTAATTATTTCTTTATGATTGGATGTCTTGGATGTTTGTTGTAATTTTTTCCTGTGGTATCTCTGATATTATTGATTTGGGTCTCCTCTCTTTTGTTCATTACTCTTGCCAGCGGTCTGTCAGCTTTATTGAGATATTTTTTTTAAAACAGCTTTTTGTTTTATTAATTCCATTTATAATTTTCTTTGTACCTCATTAATTTCAGCTCTTATTTCAGTTATCTTTTTCTGTCTAGCAACTTTAGGTTCAATTTTTTCTTGTTTCTCTAGCAGTTTAATTGCATCATAACATTGTTTACCTGGTCTATGCTTTCTTTTTTTTAATTTTTTAATTTATTTTTATTGTGAAAATACTGTACAGAGGGGTTACAATTACATGGGCAAGATGATGAGTACATTTCGTATCAAGAATTGTAGCCTCCTCCTTTGTTTCCCCTTCACATCCCTTACCATCCTCCCCCTGCCCCCCCACCCAATCCTCCCCGCTCCCCCTCCCCCACACCAAACGTGTAAAGTTAGTTTTCGACATAATGGCTTGTACATCTCATTGTTGCATTGGGCCCACCTGTATCTCCATTTAAATTATTTGTTTTTCCCCTTCCCCTCCACAAATTATACCGACATCAAATACAGTGAAAGCAGGGGTTATACTGTGGGGGAGGGACATACAAAGCAACAAAGAAATATTCCTATAAATGTGTTAGAAACTATGGCATGAAAGAAAAAAAACATTTGAATACATATCTTAGGGTTCATTTCCCTAACATCACCTTATCTGACCTTTTCTGCTTGACTCAGATATATACTAGATATTGCAAAAAAGGGAAACCATGGGACCTATGTTTCTTTGGGCCTGGCTTACATCACTTAATATAATTTTTTCCAAGTCTTTCCATTTCCTAACAAATGGAGCAATGCCATTCTTTCTGATGGAAGCATAGAATTCCATTGTGTATATTTACCACATTTTCTTGATCCATTCATCTACTGAGGGGCAACTGGGTTGGTTCCATATCTTAGCTATAGTAAATAATGCTGCAATAAACATAGTTGTGCTGGTAGCTTTAGTGTGGTCTTGTTTGTAAACATTTGGGTAAACACCCAGAAGTGGGATTGCTGGGTCATAGGGGAGCTCTATGTGGAGTCTTTTCAGGAACCTCCATACTACTTTCCAAACTGGTTAAACAAGTTTACATTCCCACCAACAATGAAGTAAGGTTCCCTTCTGTCCACATCCCCTCCAGCATCTGTTGTTATTAGAGTTCTTGATTTTAGCCATTCTAACTGGGGTGGGGTGGCATCTCAATGTTGTTTGATTTGCATTTCTTTTATGGCTAGGGAAGTTGAGCATTTCTTCATGTGTCTATTGGCCATCCATCTTTCCTCTTCAGGGAAGTTTCTGTTTAAGTCTTTAGCCCACTTATTTATTGGGCAGTTGTTTCTTTGAGGATTTGTTATTGGGGGATTTAATTTTTTGCGTTCCAAGTATATTTTAGATATGATACCCTTGTCCGTTGTATGGCTAGTGAAGATCTTCTCCCAATCCGTAGGCTTTCTATTGATCTTGATATGCGTTCTGAGAGCAATAAATTTACCCCTCAGGAATTCTTTCGCTGGGTCCCATAGGTTTCTTCGTGGTGTATTTTCATTTTCATTGAATTGTAGGTACTTTTTAATTTTTTCTTTAATTTCTTCTGTAACCCATGTATTGTTCAACAGAGTGTTGTTTAATTTCCATATGTTTAAGTTTTTTCTACTTTATGCCTTGTTATTGAGAACTAATTGATTCCATTATGGTCAGATAGAATACAGGGTATTATGTCGATCCTCTTGTATTTGCTTAAATTCCTTGTATGAACTAACAAATGATCTATTTGAGAAAAAGTAAGGGAGTTTGCAAGAATAAGACCCTGCTGGTGTGAATGCCTGTAATTCTAACTACTCAGGAGTCTCACATCTCTGTATTCAGTTTTAAAGCTATCCCAGGCAGGAATGTTCATGAGGATTTTCTGGGGTAGTTCAGCACCACACCCTGCCTCATGTCTGGGGCTGTTCACCACCTTTGCCAGCATTGGCTGGGCTGGGCTGCTTATGCAAGCCAGTATGGAGAGACACTGCACCCCTCTACACGTCCGTAGTTGTCTACTGCCGCTGTCGATGCCACTGTTGTTGCCACATCTGATGCCATTGCCTGAGCTGCTGCCACTGCCCAGGATCAGCTGGGCCACATATGCAAGCCAGGCACTCCACCACGAGTCAGGTGTTAGACCCTGCTGCTGCCTCTGGCTTGGCTGGGTCGCTTATGCGGGTCAGTATGGAGAGGCACAAACCACCATGGGTCTGGAGTTGTTCACTGCAGCTGTCCCCGCCCCAGCCACTGCTGTCGCCCTGGGCTGGTCTGGGCTGTTCCAGTGGGCTAGTGCCAAGAGACATTGTGCCCGGAGTCTTGGTGGTTTGCCGCCACTGCCAGCTGCTGCTGCTGCTCCAGGTTAGGCTAGGCTGTTTACACCAGCAGGACAGAGGTACCACAGTGTGAGTCTAGGGTCATTCACCACTGCTGACAGCTGCTGCTGTTCCTGACTGGATTGGGCTGCTTGCACCAACCAGGCAGAGGCGCCGTGCCAGGGCCAATGAGGGAAGTCTTCATGCCGGCTCTGCATTTGAGATTTCTATTTGTATTCTCTGGGTTGGCATCGTACCTTGGGAGTCTTCTGGGAGCCTTGGGATGCTTGCCAGTGTGTGGTCTTCAGAGGGTCCAGAGCTGGTATACTTAAGCAGCCTGGCATGAATCCCCACAACTTAAGCTGCTCAGCACAGAGCCCCATCACCAACAAGGGGAGGGGGAAGGGTCTTCCCACTTTGCTGTCTGTGTAGGTTTTTCCCTTTTCTTTTTTCACTTCCTATATCTCTCTGAGCAATTGCTTTTTTTTGGGGGGGTGTCACTTGGTGGAACAGAACATTGAAAGCCAAACACTATTTGGTTAGAGAGAGCTGTGGTGTTTCCCTGCTGTTCCATTGCCATCTTGGCCCCTCCTTTTCAGGTGGAATTTTTCTTAGGCGGCAAGTGGACCTTGGTTACCAAAGGATAGGTACATAAAAGAATATGTTGTAAAGCCAGCAGTTTGTAGTTAGACATTTCTGTTAATATAGCCTTCACAAGATTAGAGAACAAAGGGTGTGGTCTACCCTAAAGTATTTCCAAGGGATTAAATTCTTTAACATAAGGGCTGCATCTTGCTCGAAGAAGAACAAAGTGAAGGAGACTTACGTAGCCATGGCCAGTCTCTGTATTTAATTTAGTTAAAGTTTCCTTTAAGGTCATATTCATTCTTTCTAGTGCCTTGAACTCTGAGGTCTATATATAGTTTGTAACTTCCAATTTATTCCTAGGGCATTAGTTAATAATTGAGAACTTGGGCCATGAATGCAGGGCCAACTTTGGACCCCACAGCTAAAGGTAAGTCAAATCAAGAAATTATTACATGCCTCAGCTCAGCCTGAAAATGTGTCCACTATTATAATAGATACCAATACCCATACTTTCCAGGCTTTACCTCTGTGAAGTCCACTTGCCCAAATTCACCATCTGAGGTTCCTCTCATATGAATTCTTTCCATATGTTCCAGCTTTTACCTGTTGGAAATTACCTACACACATTACAAAGGATTGTCAGGCTGAGGCCCCACTGGTTTTCAGAACAGTCTTAGGCAGTGGCCTCGGGCAATTTATCAGGTTGCAAATATCTACATGTAAACTGACAGAAAGCTTAAGCCTGTATGCATTTTTCTCAAGTTTAGTTTCAAAATTTGCAGACTTATTACCACTGTTTTTGCTTCTTCCTTTACTGTTAACAACTAGTTGCTCTAGAGACCCCGCTGGTTTTAGAGTGGTCTCCCAAGCTACCTAATCAGCTCAGATCTTTCTCAGTATCTTAAGGTCTCTAGTTTCTTTAACTCCTGTATAGTACTCTGAACCTAAGAGACTTCTTCCATTTTATTCTTTTCTCTCAAACTTGCTTTCATGATCCCACTCACCTTCTCAATATGCTCCTTAACTTTCAAGTGTTTTGGCAGGGTCACAGGAGAGTTCCTTTGACTGGCCAACTGCTGTTCCTTCTCACAACCCCTTTGCTTGATCTTCAGCTCCTCACTTAAGTTCAAAAAAGGTGCTATTGAGAGGTAATTTTTTCCACCTCCATCTGTTCCATTGGGACATGATGTTTCTGCATTACATTTATGGTGAAATCTCAGCAGTCTTTTTGGCCTTTTACTCTAGTAGTTTCTCTTTATAGTTTTCCACTTCAGTGTATTTTTGGGACAGATCTTTCAACTTTTTGTTTAGATCTTCTGTTTTTCTTCCTAATGCTCTTTTCCTCTCCCAGGCATTCTGTATCAGACCATGTGGTCCTTTAACTCTTACTGTAGAGTAACAATCTCTTTCTTGAGCCTGATATTTCCTGTTCAATTTTCTTGGCCTCATCTTCTATGACATAGCACTTCCTCGTCTTTCTCTATAACTACTCTTATCTTCTTTCTCTGTTGTTTTGAATATCTACTGACACTCTTCAAAGCTTATAATCAACATGTACTTCAGCCTAATACATTCTTATATCAGTTCCAGCTCTTTTATTATGTCCACTATTTCTTAATGAAGGATTAGGATCTCTTCTTGGCCACACTTGTGGTTAGCAAGGATGGTAGCATTGCCGTCTTGTGCTTCTGTTGGCCTCTGACCTGTGGTCCACTAACTTGCCTCATGCTCACCCAGGCTAATGTACTTGAATTTCATTTGATTCTGACTGTTTTCTAGTTTCCTTTTGAGGATTTTCTTCTCATTTTTGACTCTCACAAGTTTGTAATTTATAGCTTCAAAACTTTTCTTCACGTCAATAATTCTCTGGTTTCTCCAGTGTACTCTTCTATTTGCTTTTAAGCTCTTAGTGGGTTTTGTTTGGCACATATTGGAGATTCAGTATTTTATAACTTGTGTTTTGAGATAGAAGTGTGTGAATTTTTTCTTTGCCACATTTCTTCTTAAGTTTATAGGGCTGTTTTTAAATTGAACACAGTTAGAATTCAGAGCCTCAAGCTCCTTTGCATGTTTCTCCAGAGATACAAACACATTTTCCAGGTGTTAATGGGGTTACATAAACTGTTATTTTCAATCTTTCTCCCCCTTGGGCATTCCTTTTTCCAATGTCCATTTTGCTTGCAATAAGCACACTGATCTAGTCCTAGATATTCCCTACTGCCATTTGCAAATGAATTTACTATCTTTGCCAAGGGTTTCCTGATCCCTATTCTGGGGCTACTACCAAAACTCAAACCCCTTTCTTACTCTTTTTTTTTCCAGGGTACCTCCGTTATCAAACAACCACTGGGCAACCACTTCCAACTCAAAATACACCTTTCCCTCAAAACCTTATAACTTTTGAAGCTTTCTTCTAAGATATGGGGCTGACTAACAAAGGCCATATTTAGGGCTCTTTGATTCTCCAGGGCTTCAAGATCTATAGCCCTATAAGTCCTATAGGGGTCTGGGAGAAGTTTCAGAAAAGCATTAGGGTACTCACTGGGGAACTTTCCCATCTCACACACATTTCTGGCTTTCTAGCCTCTGCGGTATCCCTGCTAACCAAATCTGGCAATAATTGGTAAGCACTTTAATACCTCTATTGCTGTTAGTCTCAGCTTGGATAAGCCTGGGGAAAGACTTGATCCAAATGGTCTGGTTCAATAGTGGAGCTACTGTCTGGTCCAGGGACCACATTCAAGTTACCGAGCAGGATTCACTCCCTTTTCTGCCAAGTGAAAAGCATCTGTAAATTTGCTGACACTCATCCCAGTTGTACCTGTGTGTGAAAATTACTGTCTGTAATGAGGTAATGACCCTGGTTATTTGTTTTCTGAAAAGGATGGATTTTGCTGTTTCCAGTAATACAGGTCACTCGTTGTAAAGGGACCATATATTAAAAAGGGGGCCCGCCCACCATCTCCTCCATGTTCCTGTCACAAGGGTAATAAGGGTAACATACCACACTGTACCACCTCAGGATGGTACAAGTAACCAATTTTGGCATGGGAGGACGCAACAATAGAGGTGCTGATGGCAAAGAATAGGAGAAAGAGTACATTAGTGCATCTTCCTCTGAGGGGTTCTGTAACCCTGGGCGAGAATATTTTTTGGATATGACAAATTTAGACCTTATTCTCCCATCCTGAGAAAAGGAGTAAACAGAGGTGCATACAGGAAACTGATAGAACTATCAGCATGCACACACAGTACAATAGCCACAGACACTTAACCCACATGCCCCAAACCTCTCAATGTTGACCTCTATAGGAGGTCCGAGATGACAGAGAGGACATTCTAGATTGCCTCTTGAGGAGGTCGCAGATGACCTCTGGAGGATGTCACATATGTACTCCTTAGGAAGCCCTAGATGACCTTTCATGGATGTTCCAAATGGCTTCCCAAGGAAGTGTCAGATGACCTCCAAAGGAAGTACCAGAGTTCTTCTCAATGAGGCTGAGATAACCTCATGAGTAGCTCCCAGATGGTCACTCAAGGAGGCCATATATGAACTCCAGAGGAGGTTCTAGATAACCCTCTTGAGAAAGCCACAGATGTCCTCCAGAGAAGGTCCTATATGGCTTCTCAAGGAAGTCCCAGATGATGTCCGAAGACAGTCATATATTTCTTATCAAGGTAACCTGAGATGACCTCCAAAAGAAGCTCCAGATGACCTCAGGAGCTGGTCCTAGATTGCCTCTTAAGGAAGCCCCAAACCAGATGCCCTTCAGTAGATGAATGGATCAAGAAAATGTGGTATATATACACAATGGAATTCTATGTCTCCATCAAAAAGAATGACTTTGCCCCATTTGTTAGGAAATAGAAAGACTTGGAAAAAATCATATTAAGTGAAGTAAGCCAAGCCCAAAGAAACTTAGGTCCGTGGTTTCCCTTATTTCCCAATCACTACTTTTATAGAGGTCTCAGATGACCTCCTGAGGAAGCCCCAAATGACCTCTGGAGAAAGTCCAAGATGGCCCCGGTAGAAGGCTCCAGATGACCTCCAGGGTAGGTCTCAGATGGCTTCTCAAGGAAGTTGCAGATGTACTCTTGATGAGGATCCACATGGCTTCCCAAGGAACGCCTACATGACCGCTCAAAGAGGTTCCAGATGGATTCCCAAGGAAGCAACAGATGACCTCCAGAGGGGATCCCCAAAACAGGCTGGCAAGCTTGCCCAGACACACCCCTAGAGGTCCCTAAATGACTTTTGTCCATGATTCTCCTCCGGAGACAAACACTAGAGGTAGACTCTCAACATTGAGGTCTGACACTCTCACCTATGGGGATTTTTCCCTGAGGCCAAGGCCTGATGCTATCCAAATGGATTATCTCGATAGGGGGTCTCCAAAAATTAAGACCTCTATAGTTCAGGAGAATCCATACAGACACATTTAATATCATAAACGTTCTCCTAACCACCAACCCCCAAAATTATGAAATCCAAAACTCCAAACATCAAAGGGCAAGCCTTTTTTACCCTTCCTTTTGTCTCTCCACTACAGAACTATACTTCCTTCGAGGTCTTTCTTTTTTCCCTTCTACCAGTTCCTTCTTCTCTTCAGGTCTCTTCACTCTCCACAGGCATGAACTGCTTTGACTGGGTCATCAGTTGCCATCCTTTACCTCCTGCCCTCCCTCAACTTCTTCTCCTCCTAGGTCTTTCTCCTTCTGTTATCACACCACTTCCTTCCTTACAGGACTTTTCCCTTTTTCTCTCTCCTTCTATTGCTCTGAACCAGCAGCCTATATAAAGTCTGTACCCCTTCTCCACTCCAACTGCCTAACAGTTTTCAACTCTCAAATCCCAAACTGCCCACAGCCAAATCACTTCTTCACAGCTCAGCACATGATGATTAATGCCCCAGCCCCTCCCACAGAATGCCCCACTTCTTTGGTGGCATACTTTATCCTCTCCAGCTGGCCAAGAGTTAGGGCCACACTAATTATCCAAGCCTGTAGATTATCGGAGCCCTGCTGATTATTACAGTATCCTCCTTGTGAACTAGTAGCAATTGAAATTGGAAATTTGATTGTGATATTACAAACTCGTTGTGACATTACAAACACATTTTGACATCATACCACCACGACATCACAAACCCATGGTGACAACATTGTCATTGTGACATCTCAAATCTGTTATGAACTCTTAGCTCCTTTGAAAAATCACATGCCCTTTTCAACATCAGTCCCGTTGTGTACCCATATCCTTGTTGTTAACTAATGACAATTGAAAGCAGACATGCCATTATAACATCAAAAAGTGTTTGTGACATCCTCAAAAGCGTGGCATCACATTTTCATTATAAGCACATCATCTCATTGTGACATAACCAAACTCAATGACATAATCGTATTATGACAACAATTCTGATTTTGACATCATAGACACATTGTGAATTCCTATTCTGTGATTTCATTGTATTTCATATGTGGCATGAGAGTTGCTATCAGAAACGCATTTTTGTGCCTAAATAACCATTTTGACATCATAACCACTTTGTGCCATCACAGTGCCATTGTGTTATCACTAGCACAATGTGACATCACAAACTTCTCCTCTCCTCATAACATTTGTGACATGCTGACATTGTGATATCAGACTTTTTTTGTTGGGAGCCAAAAAAGTGTATGGAAAGATAAGATTCCTCCAGCCCTAAGCAAACAACATTTGGCTAACCATAAATATTTCTCTTATCTCCAGCCCTAAGCAAACGGCGCCTGGCTAACCATAAATATTTCTTAGAAAGACTAGCACAACGGCCAAAGGAAAAGCATGACTCATCCCTGACCCCGGGACTTCTCACCCTTGCTTCTGCAAAATTTTTTCATTCTTTCCCTTCCCCTGTCCCTATGGGTATAAAAACCCTACCCCAAGCTCAATAAAGCAGACCTTGACGCGACTCAGACTGACTTTGTTTTTCTTTATGCGCGTGGTCTCATTTCTCTCTCACCCCCATTGGTTTTTAGGAGGTGCCTCCTTGAGCCTAACAAAATAACTGGACCTTCTGGATGGGTCACTTTTTGCCCTCATAATTTGTTTTCAACCTCATATTTCATGTATGATATTAGATACAAGAAATCCACTGTGACATCATAACCATTGTGACTTCACACTGACAGATGTAATGATCATCTTGTCACATTGTGGCATCACAAAAGGTTTTGATGTCACAATTAATTGAAGATGACCTACAGGTAAGGGGTCACAGTAGGTCTATGATGTCACAGTTGTTTGGTGATATCCAAATGGCATAAAGGATCTCATTTATCATGAAATCACGGAGAATATGAGTTCCAAAACGGACTGTGCTATCTCCAAAGGCATGTGATGTCACAAATGTGATGAAATCCTAGGAGGATTGTGATGTCACAGTGTGACACAGTATTTATGATGTCTGTCAGTATGATGTCACAATGATCATGATGTCACAGTGGATTTCTGATATCACATATCATAACTGAAATATTATAAGTTTGAAAATAGATTATGAACTCATAAAGGGCCTAAGACATTAAAATTGCAGCACATCACAAGACATGAGGACAGGGCAAGTTTGTGATGTCAGTGTGTTAGTGATACCACCATGGAACTGTGATATCCCAAAGTGATTGTGATGCCATGTATTTATGAGATCACAATGGTTTTCTGATATCAACCCACAGGCCACATCATCTGAAATAGAATGAAATAGAATAGACATATACAATGTATCATGACATCACAATGACAATATAATGTCATAATGCTATGAGGTCACTGTAAATTGGTGATGTTGCAAGGAGATAATGGTGTCAGAATGAATATATCTTGTCACTCTGATGATGGGGTAACAAAGGTTTGTGATGTTACAATGGCATATATTAATACAATTTTCATGTGTTCACAATGAGGATATGGGTACACAAAGGGACTGTAATGTCACAAATGTCATGTGTGTATTCAAAGGTACTTAGGGGCCATGATAGCTTCATGATACACAGTTGTGATGAGTTCACAATAGGTTTTAGATGTCAAGATGATTTTGTAATATCTTAAACACATGTCCAATTTCAATTGCTATTTCACAATGTGCAAACAAATTCACAGAAGGAGCTTGAAGTCTTAATGGACATGAATTTTTAAAAATGTTATGAGGCCATATTAGGTTTGTGAATACACAATGGGACACTGATGTCACCATGGCAATGTCAACTCACTGCATCATGTCAAAATATTATTTTGGTGTCACAATTAGTTGATGATGCCACATTGGTGATGAGGTCACAAAAGAATGGTGATGTCACAATGTGTGGGGCATGTCACAATGGCATAGTGTTTCTCAACTGTCTTTAACTTACAATGAGTATCTGGGTTCAAAAAGGACTGTAGTTTTTCCAAAAGTATGTGTAGTCACAAATATATTGAAATCTTAAAAGGTTTGTGATGTCAGAATTTGGCACAATGGATATGACATCTGGCAGTGTGATGTCACCATGTTCATGATGTCACTGGGAATGATAGCAAATGT
>NW_024872537.1:0-21944 GCF_019054845.1 Dipodomys spectabilis | reverse complement strand
GCTTTCTGGCCTTGTCATTTAGACCCAGGATGGTCACAATACAAAGGGAAAAAAGGGAAAACTACCTCTTTGAACTTCTCAGTTTTGTGCTTCTCCTTTACAGTTTTTATTTTTTTTGCCATCCCGAGATTTGAACTTGGGTCCTAGGATGCCACCGCCAGCTGTGGCAGAGATGCCAAGACCCGAGTTCAAGCCCCATGCTTGGTCAAAATAATAATAATAATAATAGCATTCAAACTCAAGGCCTGGGTCGTTTAATTCGAATGCAAACCATTGGAATGACACCATGAAGATTTCAGATTGTTAGCATTTTAAAAAAGAAAAAGAAGACAAAAAGTAAGCAAGGTGCCAGTGGCTCCTGACTGAAATCCTAGCTCCTCAGGAGGCCAAGATGTAGAGAATGCCAATTTGAATTCAGCCAGTGTGGGAAAGTCCATGACACTCTTCTTTCTAAGAGATCAAAGGGAAAAAAAAACCATGCATGGGGCTGTGGCTCAAGGGCAGAGCACTACTCTTGAGCAAAAAATGCTCAGGGACAGAGCCTAAGCTCATAGTACAACCCTGGACCTTCCAAAAATAAAAAAGGAGGCAATAATTCCATGTATCTTTGTATGGACAATGGGCATTCAGCAGGTTGCCCATGCCCAGCCTCCCAACCTGGGCAAGCTGGGACAAGCCCTCAGAGAGTACAAAGTCTGAGCAGGCAACATGAACAAAGCATCCTTCTCTGCCATTTATGAACTGAAGCCTTATGTTCTGGCCGAGGTGTCCTATCAGGACACCATGCAGCCAGCTACTGCCTCAAGGGAAAGCACAGTTCCTAGGCTGTTGTCAAAGGTTCTGGCTCCATATTCTCTATCCTTCTGTAGGATGTGAGCCTAGACTTCTGGGGCCTGTGGCTATCACTCATTTATCATTCCTCATTGCTGAGTCACAGGCTGGTCCCAAATCATGGCAAAGATATGAAATAGAGATTTCTACACCAAAGGGGGTAAGCCAATAAACCCCACCCTCATAACTTCCGTAAGAAGGGAGCCTTGGACTGAGATTGTGGCCTAGTGGTAGAGTGTTTACCTAGCCCACATGCACAAACCCTGGGTTCGATTGCTCAGTACCACAGAAACAGAAAAAGCCAAAAGTGGTACTGTGGCTTAAGTGATAGAGTGATAGCCTTGAGCAAATGAAGCTCAGGAGTATGACAAGACCCTGAGGTCAATCCCCAAACTGTCAAAAAGAAAAAATCATCCCGGTATGATATTTTGCTCTGGGACTCAGAGGAGGACTGAGGTTATAAATAAGAGCTAGAGTAGAAGACAGGTGCTGGTGGCTCACCGCTGTAATCTTAGTTACTCAGGATTCTGAGATCTGATGATCCCAATTGCAAGCAAGAAAGTCTATATGAGACACTTTTCTCTAATTAAACACCCAAAAAGCCAAAAGTAGAGCTGTGGTTCAAGTAGTAGAGCGCTAGCCTTGAGCACAAAAGCTCAGGGATTGTATAGCATCCAGGCCACGGATTCAAACCCAGGACTGGCACACACATGCACACACACACGCACACACACACACACACACACACACACACACACACACACACACACACACACACCAAGATAGAGCATTTGCCAGTCGGCCTGCACAAGTTCCATCTCTAGAAACTCAATATAAAAAAAAAGAGGGAGAAGGGAAGGAAAGACTTGCTCCACGAGGTGATATAACCAATGCCAAAATTCCACAGGAGTTCTAAAATGTGGATTCAGGACAGAGGGCCTCAGGCAGAAGGTACAGCATGGGGAAAGGTCCTGAGGTGTGGTGTAGAGCAGATGGTGTGGGTGGAATGAAGGTTCTGTGGCTTCAGACAAGTCTGGGAGGACAGTCAAGGCTGGGTCAAGGTTTATATTTGAGTCACCGGTAGGGCAGAGGGTGTGGTCCCAGAATGGGGCCCATGGGGAAGATTAGTTGGCTTTTTACCAGAGACCCCAGCCATTTCCTGTGGCTGGAAGCTTATTTTTAACAGCTCCTGACCCTCAGACCTTCTTTGTATGGAGGAGTCAGGGCAAATGCAAGGAAGAAAGCTTGCTTAAGAAAAGCTTCTAGCCCAATGTTACCAGTGTCTCAACCCCTGTGAATCCTAGCTACTCAGAAGACTGAGATAGAGATTGTGGGTCAAGCCAGCTCAGGGGAGGAATGTTAGTGAGACTCTTCTTGCCGATGAACTACCAAAAGCCAGAAATGGAGCTGTGGCTCAAGTGGCAGAGTGCTAACCTTGAGGGAAAAAATTAAGAGACCAGAGCCTAACCCCTGAGTTCAAGCCCCAGTACTTGCACCTAAAAAATAAAGAAAAGCTTTCAGAAGTTTACCTAGTCTACTGTGGTGAAATGCCAGATGAGCTGGGCACCGGTGGCTCACACCTGTCCTCTTAGCCCCTTAGGAGGCTGAGATGTGAGGATCACGGTTCAAAGCCAGCCCAGGCAGGAAAGTCTGGGAGACTCTGATCTTCAAGGCACCTCCAGAAAACCAGAAGTGGTGCTGTGGCTCAAGTGGTAAGCCGAACAGCTGGGGGACAGCCCCCAGGCCCAGAGGTCAAGTCCCATGACCAACACCTGGCCTGCTTGGACCTCACTCTGTGGCTCTAGGCAGAGTACTTTCCAGTGGGCCACTGAGGGTCTCCCAATGTCTAGATGTCCTACAAGTCTTGAGAGCAGCCTCTTTGGAGGCCTTTGCCTACAGAGCAGGCCACAGTATCACAGAAGATTCAAGCCTTGGAGCATGGAGGTCATTAATCTGTTCATCAGAATGGCATCTGTCATGGCTGCACTGTGGATCTGAGCAATAAATCGACCTCTCACACCATGGTTCTGGGCCAGGAGGGGCAGGAGCTGCAAGATGGCACAGCAGGTAATACCCACTCACTCGAGTATCACAAGAGTGTTAATCTGTCAGGCACACCTTGGGTGGGTGTTGAGTTGAGCTCATGAAAGACTTGTAGTCTCTGGTATCCACAGCCAGCAGGCTGCTGCTGATAGCAGTCTCTATCCCAGGAGTCACAGGGCTCAGACCCTTACTCTCCTCACCGTGCTCGGAGCAATCGTGGGCTGACTACAAATGAGCATCCATAGTGTCCTTCCCTTGGTCCTGTGGCCCCGTGCATGGATGGAGGGGCAGGTTCCCTGGAACTTACTGACATGACCCAGACCCCTCAGCACATGAATGACTTAGGGAGAAATTACTTGATCTGCCTTGAGAGTTTACTATGAGTATGCCTCAGGAGTGCCCCCAGTTTTCTAGCTGAGCTCATCATTACCACCTTCTTCTCTGTGTGTGTGTGTGTGTGTCTGTGTGTGTATGTATGCATGCACACACGTGCACACATCTTGGTACTAGGTCTTGAATTCAGGGCCTGGACTCTGTCCCTCATCATTTTTATTCAGGGCTAGCACTCGACTACTTGAGCCACAGCTTTTCTTCCAGCTTTTCTGTGGCTAGTTGAGAGTCTCACAGACTTTTCTAGCTAGGCTGCCTCTGAATGTCAATGCTCAGATCTCAGACTCCTGAGGAGCTGAGAATAGGAGGGCATGGGCTATTAGCATCTGGCCACACTTTCTTTCTTGGCTAAAACAGACTACCTCTCCCCCAGCCGAGCACCCATCTACAGCTACCCTCCTTTCCCAGGCTACAGAAGAAACATACCCTCCCATGAGAACAAAGAAATGGGATCAGATTTGAGCTTTATGTTCTCCACACAGTCAAGGGATGCTGGGAGCTGAAGTGGAGGTCAGAGATCTAGGCCAGGGCAAGTAGACAGCTGGTAGAACAGAAGAGGGTATGAAAAGACATCCTTGCAACTGGGTGCCAGTGGCTCATGCCTATAATCCTAACTACTCAAGGCTGACACCTGAGAATCAATCAAGATTCAAAGTTAGCCTGGGAAGACTCTTCTCTCCAATGAACACCAAAAGCTGGGAAGCAGAGCTACCCTAGTTCAAGTGGTACAGCACCAACCTTGTGCAAACAAGCTAAAGGATAACAACTAGGCTCTGAGTTCAAGTCCTAGTAAACACACACACACACACACATATGCACAAATGCATGGACACAAACACGCACACAAGCACATGCATCCACTATCATCCTTAATAAGAGCCAATTGCTCATACCAGCAATCCCAGCGACTCAAGAGGCTGAGCTCTGAGAATGGCAGCTTGAAGCCAGCCCAAGCAGGAAATTCTGTGAGACACTTCTCTCCACTAACTACTAAAACAGGTGAAAAGTGATCTGTGATTCAAGTGGTAGAGCTCATGGACAGTGCCTAGGCCCTGAGTTCCAGCTCTGTTTTTTTTTTTTTAATAGACATCTTTTGCCATCCCCAACCCCACAGACCATAAATCCAGATTGTAGTCATCCTAGATCTCACTTTTGATCCTGCCACTTCCATAGCACTGCCACAAATGGCCAGTGTGTGGCCAGCCTTAGGTTAAGAAGTGAACTTAAGCAAGGAGGGCATAACCAGGTCAAGGCTAATGCCCCAGAACATTGAGGTACTGGCCATACCAGTTTCTCATCCCCCAGTTCCCTGGCCCTTGAATCTTAAGTCTGTACCTCTGTATTCTGGTTATCCGGAATTGTCTAGAAGGACCTGAGAGGTCCAGCTGGAGCTGGAATATAGACTTGGCTGTGATAATGTACGTTGACATTTCCTAGACAACAACAGATACTTCCAAGCCACCTGGGCCTCACCTCCCATGCAGCCCAACATGCTTGGGCAGCCTTCAATCACCTATCAAGCTCAAGTTTGTCAGAGCCACTGGCAAACATCCTTCCCCCACTCCACTGCCAGCCTGCTGGGAGGGACATGCAACCAGAGGCCCAGCTGAGGAAAAGGACAAGACATCCCATGACTGAACCCCACCCCTCCAGAGGTAAGGGATAACCTATGCAGCCGGCCCTGCTGACCCAGAATCCCCTGGAGGTGGCCAAAGATATGGACAGCCAGACTTGGGCCCCAATGAAAAGCTGGAATATGCAGGTCTCTGGCAGTTTAGGACTCATTGTAGACCCTGACAGGGGGCTAAAGGCAAGGTTGTAATGGAAGAGGGGCAACATCCGAGGTCAGGAAGAGGAAGACAGGCACCCAGGAAGGGGACAGAGAAAGATAAGGGAAACACACACACACACACAAACACACACACACACACACACACACACACACACACACACACACAAGGGTAGTCCAAGGGCCCATCAGTCCCTGAGCACCGGAACATGCCAAACCCCGAGAAGATGGCACTACTGTCCTCAGACCAACTGCAGACAAATCTCAGCCTCTCACACGTCTGGAATGGCTCATAACACAGCATGGCATTTCCTACTGTACAAAACTCTATGCAGAAAACTCGTCCACCTTATTTTTGGTTGTCGATCATGGGGTTTGAACTATGGGCCTGTACGCAGTCCCTCAGCTCTTCAGCTGAAAGTGCGCACTCTACCACTGGAGCCACAGCATCACCTCCGGGTTTCTGGTGGTTCATTGGAGATAAAATCTCAAACACTTTCCTTCCCAAGCTGGCTTTGAACTACAAGCGTCAGATCTCAGCCTCCTGAGTAGCTAGGAGGACAGTTGTGAGCCACTGGCAGCACCGGATTTGAGTTACCTTCTTATAGCCAGGTGAAACCCAACTTGTCAGGCTACAAACCATATGCAACCCTTCACTTCAGACTTTGACACCAGCATCCAAAACTATATTTCCACGGATGGAGAGAATATAATTGACACTACCCTCCCATCCCTGCTCCCATTAGCCTACTCCTTGCCTAAGACAGGCCACGACCTCTGGAGTTGTTGGTAAGGCAACGCCCACCATGATGTGACTTCACAATGGGGCAAACCTTGAGAGTTCTTAGAAATTTCTTACACTTAGGCTCGCATCTGGTCTCCCAACCACAGTACCCCCATTGATTTACCATCACTGCTGCCTTCTCCCAGAGAGGACCACATCTCAGCCTTTTACCCCCACGATGCCCCTTGCCAGCAGGAAGTAGCCAGAGAGAGTCTTAGCCCTTTTCCATAATTATCAAAAGGCTGGAATGTAAGGTCCATTCCTGGACAGCAAACATACCTCGCCCAGTCCCTGCATTACCTAGGCAACTGGGACACCTGGAAGAGGTCACATCCATATCCACTGAGGTCACATCTTAATCTGATGTGGCCACACCTTTCTCCCACCTGATCCCACTTCCCTTTACCTGGACAAACCCTTCCCCTCCCCTCCCCTATATAAGGTCTAACTCGGGGCCAGAGGCCTCTCTTTTGCCAGCCGTGTGGAGTGCCAACCTTGCCTGGTCCCAGCAGGTCTACTGAATAAACCTACCCCTTACCTGAATACCACGTGTGTGGTGCAGTTCTTACTTGGCTACCTCTTTTAAAAACCTAACACTTTGAATAGAATGATTTCATAGCACAGTGTTTTCAAGACAGTGCATGTTCTGGACTCCCCTCACTGTTCCAAGGGTAGCCTGAGGTTTTCTCCTCACCCCAGGCTGCTGGAGGAACTCTGCCTCATTGTTGGAATAGGCAGAAAAAAGCTTGACTCCTCCTGTACAGCTGTGTAACAAACAATTCATACGGGGCAATTAGTGAGAATAAGTGTGGGCAGGTTTAGAAGGCCAAGAGAAAAAGACCTCTTTGTATCCCAAGCTATCTCTCTCCCCTGTGCTCTGTATTGACAGGAAGCCTTCATTTGTGCCACCTTCTGTGCAGGCCAAGTTCTCTGCACACATCATGTCTTTTTTAGACTATGTTTCAGTGTTGAAATAAACTGCTACAATTAATTCAATGGTCCTTCTGGCAGACAACAAGGGAGATGAACCAAATAAAATGATTCATTATTGACAATGGTGCCTTCCTAAGTTTCTGGATGTTTGCTAAATCTAAGCACTTGTTTAATATCATAATGCTTCCTGTCATTTAGGGCTGGTGAAGCTCATCAGGTTTTGAAACCTTTGATCTCTCCTAGTTTGGTCCTGGGTGGCAAGGTTTGGGGTTGAACAAAGGGCCTGGGTGCTGACCATGAGATCAGAACAGAAGCTCAGTGCTTTACCATTTGGTGTCACAGCTTCACTTCTGGTATCTGTGGTGTGTGTGTGTGTGTGTGTGTGTGTGTGTGTGTGTGTGCATGTGTGTGTGTGCAAGTATGTGTGTGCATGTATGTTTGTACATACACTTGTCCTGGAACTTGAACTCAGGACCTGAGCACTATATCTGAGTTTCTCCTGTACAAAGATAGCACTCTACCACTTGAGCCACACAGCCACTTCAGGCTTTTTTCTAGTGATGTGGTACTAAGGAATAAAACCCAGGGATTCACACATGCAAAGCACTCTACCCCTCAGACACATTCCCAGCAGTCCACTTCAGGTTTCTTCCTTTCATTTCTTGGAAATTGGAGGAGTTGAAGTCTACTCCTGGGTGCTGTCTTTGAACTCTTCAGCTAAAGCCAAGCACTCTACCACTTGAGCTACAGCACACCTGTAGATTTTTGGTAGATCACTGGAGAGAAGCCTCTCAAAGATTTTGCTTCCCAGCCTGGCTTCGGGCTGTGATCCTCAGCTCTCAGGTTCTTGAGTAGCTAGGAGGACAGGCGTGAGTTTCTGGAGCCTGGTTTCCATTTCAAGATTCTAAGTAGTGAATAGGAGATAATAGTCTCCTGGGAACTTTTGTGTCTGTGATAATTTGGAACCAAGATTGTTACATCTGAGCTTGCTGAGTAGACATGGTAACACACCTCAGCTACAGACACCTAGACTGTAGCACTCTGTTGCAAGGGGGTCCTTGGCTCCACATGGTAGCATGCTAGCCATGAGCCCAACAGGGAAGGCTCAGTGGCTAGGCCCTGAGTTCAAGGTCCACGACTGAGAAAATTAAACCAAAACAATTGTCTGCAAGAGACAACTCACTAGAGTTAGGTACATACATCCTTTTGGCCCTGACATGGGGATATCTGAGCCTCAAGTTTCTCTTCAGCACAATCATCTGACTTGTGGAGCTCTTACAAGGACCAGATGAAGGAATGTACCCTGTGAAGGACTTAGCACACAACACCTCATGAAGGACTGATCACATAGCTGTATCCCACATACTGTCATTAGAATTAGGGTACTTTCATCAGTATCACCATTCTTTCAGAAACACATCACAAACCACACAAAGTTCACATAAAATGAATTAAAGGGTGGGTTTTATTGGGTAGGTAGAGTCAGCCACGGGGATTGCACTGAAAGGTTGGGGATACTGTCCTAATATCTTTTGTTCAAGGCTAGAGCTCTACCACTTTGAGCCACAGCTCAGAGTTTCACAGATTTCTTGCCAGCGCTGGGTTTTAAACCCACCAGTGTCAGATCTCAGTCCTCAAGGATCTTGGATGATGGGGTGAGTGAGCCAGCAGCATCTGGTTCTGTGGATCTGAGTTGCAGCAGTTTACCTCTGGCTAAGTCAGGTTAGATGGCAGCTGTCAGCACCAGACTACCAGCTTGCTCTGTGATGAACTATTTGCAGTCCTATCCTTATATAGTTGCAGTCAGAACATTCTATCTTTTTTGGTGCCATTCCTGTGTCTTGAGTAAGAATCTAGACACAGTACCTAAGTTTTATGCTCAAAGCTAGTGCTCAGCTGGCTGAGCAACAGCATGATTTGTGGATTTTTCTGTGCAAGTGGCAGTGAGGAATCAAAGCCAGAGCTTTATACGTATTAGGTGAGCACTCTAATACTGAGCCCCAGTAGTGACAAGTGTATAAACAGATAAATGTGTATATTGGTAGATAGACAGTTAGTTAGATAGACAAACAGACAGACAGATAGTTATAGATGCACGAAACAAGAGAGAGATGTCTGTATACTATGAAAATGCATGCATGAAACAAGAGGGAGATGTCTGTATACTATGAAAATGCATTTATGATATTACTACCAATTATTGGCAATTAAATTATGCCTTCCCTTTTTAAATATCGTGATTGCTTACATAATAAAGTATTAATTGAAAATTAGTCATGGTAGTATAAATGTTGTGTATAATTTTATAATATAATCAAACACTATCTACTTATTTAGTTATTACTTTTATAACATTCCATTTGTATGGATGTCCTTGAGAATGGGTTTCTTAGAATCTCTGCCATTCATTAGTGGCAATCCCAGGATTCGACCTCCACACCTAAGTTGCGAGTTTCAGCTACGGCTTCCTTAATAGTCTGCCAAACATCATCAATACAAGGTCATGTACTCTTTCTTTGCCTTGTCATTTACATCCAGGATGGTCACAATATAAAGGGAAAAAAAGTAAAAACATCTTCTTGAACTTCTCAGTTTTATGTTTCTCCTTTTTTTTTGCCAGCCCCAAGATTTGAACTCAGGTCCTAGGATCCAAGGGTTGGTTGTGGCAGAGGTGCCAATACCTGAGAGCAAGCTCTGTGCTCAGCTAATAATAATAATAATAATAATAGTAATGCCCTGGTTTGGAATTTGCAATATTTTTTTTGTCAAGTCTTGTATTTGAACTCAGGGTCTGGATAAGTTTGTGGCACTGTGGATGAAGGGGAAAGGCTCACCATCCTTGAAGACAAGAAATTCAGACCAGTTCCCAGGGCCTGAAATGAAGCCCCAGCACTGGAAAAAGTAATATTAATATATGAGATCTATTTACATACATGGGTTTAGTGCATATGATATTTATTATCCTTATTTATTTAGTATTATTACACATATAACAGTTCTTTTATTACATCATATCACATAGGATATATTTGCATATGGATTAAACATCATACTGAGACCCAGGACTTTCACAGAAAAGGAAAAAAAATGTGTCAAAATTGGCTTCTTACTCCACGAATAAATTTTTGGACTTGCTGGTATTTCAACTTATGTCCTACAATGGCCGAACCATAAATTGGTCATAGTCTTAGCACACCAGCCTCTAGCAATCTGAGCTGCCATAAAGTTCTGAGGACATATGATCAAGCCACAGGAGTACCCAATATAGATAGATAGATAGATAGATAGATAGATAGATAGATAGATAGATAGATAGATAGATAGATAGATAGATGTGTAGATATATATATATATATACATATATATATATATATATATGTATATATATATATATATGGAGAGCGAGGGAATGTGAGGATATTAAATTATATATATGTAATAAACAATCATTAGTTTGCAAATTGTGCCTCCATTTAATGAAGTATCACATTTGAATACTTGTAAAAGCATTAATTAAAAATTAGTCAATATCCTTCCATTAGGGGAATCATATGGTGCTAGAATGGAAGATATAAATCCAATGATTTTTATGTGGCATTCTAAACTACAATCATGAATTAATTGCAAATTTAATTAATACTTTTATAACGTTCCATTAGCATTCACATGAATAGGAATGAGTTTGTCAGGATCACCTTCAATTTGTGGGTGGCAGTCTTGGCATTCGAACTCCAGGCTTGGGTAGTTTCCTTATAATGCAAACCATTGGAATGACAGCGTGAAGATTTCAGATTGTTATGATTACAAAAAAGAACAAGAAGAAAAGAAACTCAGGCTCCAGGGACTCCTGCTTGTAATCCTAACTCGTCAGGAGAGTGAGATATAGAGAATGCCAATTTGAATTCAACCGGGACAAGAAAGTCCAAGACATTCTTATTTCTAAGAGATCACAGGAAACAAACAAACAAACATTAATTGGGCTGTGGCTCAAGGGCCAAGCACTACCTATGAGCAAAGGAGCTCAGGGACAGGGTCTAGGCTCATACTACAAACCCGGAACTGCCCCACCCCAAAAAAAGAGGCAATAACTCCATGTCTCTGTTTATGTATGGATGATGGGCATACAGCAGGTTGCCAATGCCTAGCCCTCCTACCTGGGCAAGCTGGGACAAGCATTGAATTGTACTAAGTCTGAGCCGGCAGCTTGAACATAGCATCAATTTCTGCCATTTAATAACTGAAGCCCGATAGGACACCTAGCAGCAAGCCACTGCCTCCAGGGAGACCACAGTACCTATACTGTAGGAGTTGTCAAAGTTTCTGGCTCCATATTCTCTATCCCTCTGTAGAATGTGAGACTAGACCTCTGGGGCATGGTGGCTATCACTCATTTATCATTCCTCATTGCTGAGTCACAGGCTGGTCCCAAATTTTGGCCAAGATATGAAATAGTCAGCAATATCTATGCCGAAAGGGGTATACCAACCAATCTCACCCTCATAATTCCTGTTAGAAGGGAGACTTGGTCTGTGAATGTGGCTTAGTGATAGAGTGCTTACCTAGCATGCACCAAGCCTTGGGTTTGATTGCTCAGTAGCACACAAAGAGAAAAATCCAAAATTGGCACTATGGCTTAAGTCATAGAGTGCTAGACTTGAGCAAAAGAAGCTCAGAAACATGCCCAGAACCTGATTTCAAGCCCAAAGACTGTCAAAAAAAGTGAGCCTGGAGAGACATATTCTTCTGGGACTCAGAAGAAGACCGAGTTTATAGGAAAGAGGTCGGGTAGACGGCAGGTGCTGATGGCTCACCCCTGTAAGCTACTCAGGAGGCTGAGTTCTGAGGATCCCAATTGCAAGCAGGAAAGTTTATATGAGACACTTTTCTCCAATTAAACATCCAAGAAGCCAGAAGTAGAGCTGTGGCCCAAGTAGTGGAGTGCTAGCATTGAGCACAAAAGCTCAGGGATAGAACAGGATCCAGGCCATGAATTCAAACCCCAGGCCTGGCACGCACACACACACACACATATACACACACACACCAAGATAGAGTATTTGCCAAGCTCAGGGATAGGATAGCATCCAGGCTATGAATTCAAACCCAGTACTGGCACGCACATGCACACACACACACAGACACACACACACCAAGATAGAGCATTTGTCAGTCAGCCTGCTAAAGTGCCATCTCTAACAACTCCATATTAAAAAAAAAGAGGGAGAAGGGAAGGAAAGACTTGCTCCACGAGGTGATATAACCAGTGCCAAAATTCCACAGGAGTTCTAAGATGTGGATTCAGAAAAGAGGGTCTCAGGTAGAAGGTCCAACATGGGCAAAGGTCCTGCGGTGTGGTGTAGAGCAGATGTTGTGGATGGGATGAAGGTTCTGTGGCTTCACACAAGTCTGGGAGGACATTCAAGGCTGGGTTAAGGTTTGTACTTGAGTCACAGGTAGGGTACATGGTTGGATCACAGAATGGGGCCCAAGGGGAAGATTAGCTTGCTTCTTACCAGAGACCCCAGCCATTTCCTGTGGCCGGAAGCTTAATTTTCACAGCCCTTTACCCTCAGACCTCCTTTGCATGGAGGAGTCAAGGCAAATACAGGGAAAAATGCTTGCTTAAGAAAAGCTTCTAGCACATTGCCACCAGTGGCTCAACCCCTGTAAATCCTAGCTACTCAGGAGACTGAGATAGAGATCGTGGGTGAAGCCAGCTCAGGGGAGGAAAGTTAGTGAGAGTCTTCTTGCCGATGAACTACCAAAAGCCAGAAATGGAGCTGTGGCTCAAGTGGCCGAGTGCTAACCTTGAGGGAAAATATTAAGAGACCACAGCCAAGGCCCTGAGTTCAAGCCCACGTACTGGCACAGATAAAATAAAGAAAAGCTTTCAGGAGCTCCTAGTCTATTGTGGTGAAAGGTCAGATCCGCCAGGCACCGGTGGCTCACACCTATCCTCCTAGCTCCTCAGGAGGCTGAGATCTAAGGACCACGGTTCAAATCCAGCCCAAGCAGGAATCCAGGAGACTCTGATCTCCAAGGAACCTCCTGAAAACCAGAAGTGGCTCTGTAGCTCAAGTGGTAAGCTTAAGAGCTTGGGGATAGTGCCCAGGCCCAGAGTTCAAGCCCCATGGCCTGCTTGTACCTCCCTCTGTTGCTCTAGGCAAGTACTTTCCAGTGGGCCACTGAGGGTGTCCCAATGTCTAGGTGTCCTACAAGTCTTTAGAATAGCCTGTTTGGAGGCCATTACCTATAGAGCAAGCCACAGTAAAAGAGAAGGATTGAGCCTTCGGGCGTGGAGATACTCTGGCATCTGTCCTGGGTGTAATGTGGATCTGAGCAGTAAATTGACATCTCAGACCACAGTTCTGGGCCAGGAGGGGCAGAAGCTTCAAGATACCACACCAGGTAATGCGCACTCATGCGGGTATCACAAGAGTGTGAATTTGTCAGGCACATCTAGGGCAGGTGTTGAGTTGGGCTTATGAAAGAATTGTAGACTCAGGAATTCACAGCCAGCTGGTTGCTGATTGTAGCAGTCGCTGTCCCTGGAGTCCCATGGCTCAGAGGCCTGCTTTCCTCACCAGTGCTAGGGGGCAGATGAAGGTTTGCAATCGTAGGCTGACTAGAAACGAGCATCAGTAGTGTCCTTCCCATGTCCTGTGGCCCCGTACATGGATGTATCTCTTGAGAGTTTACTGTGACTATGCCTCAGGACTACCCCCAGTTTTAGTTAAGCTCATCATAACCACCTTCCTGTGTGTGTTTTGTGTGAGTATGCCCATAAGCATCTTGGGACTAGGGCTTGATTTCAGGGCCTGGGCTCTGTCCCTAACTTTTTTCATTCAGGGCTAGCACTCTACCAGTTAAGCCACAGCTTTTCTTCCAGATTTCAGGTGGTTATTTGCAAAAGAGAGTCTCACAGACTTTTCTAGCTGGGCTGCCTCTGAATGACAATCCTCATATCTCAGACTCCTGAGAAGCTAGAAATATGAGAGCATGATCAAATACCATCTGGCCACAGTTTCTTTCTTGGCTAAAACAGACTACCTCTCTCCAGCTGAGCACCCATCTACAGCTACCCCTCCTAACCCTGGCTTCAGATGAAACATAAACTCCTCCTCTGAGGAAAAAGAAATGGGATCACGTTTTAGCTTTATGTTCTTCACACAGTCAGGGGCTGCTGGGAACTGATGTGGAGGTCAGAGATCTAGGCCAGGGTAAGAAGACAGCTGTTAGAACAGAAGATATTATGAAAACACAGCCTTGCAGCTGGGTGCCAGTGGCTCATTCCTATAATCCTAGCTACTCAAGGCTGAGACCTGAGGATCAATCAAGATTCAAAGCTAGCCTGGGCAGACTCTTATCTCCAATGAACCACCAAAATGATGGGTAGCAGAGCTACTGTAATTTAAGTAGTACAGCACCAACCTTGTGCAAACAAGCTAAAGCATACCACCGAGGCTCTGATCAAGCCCTGGTAAAGAAACACACACACACACACACACACACACACACACACACATCCTTAGCAGGTGCCAGTGGCTCATACCAGCAATCCTAGATATTTAAGTGGCTGAGCTCTTAGGGCGGCAACATGAAGTCAACCCAAGCAGGAAAATATGTGAGGCACTTCTGTCTACTAAACTACTAAAAAATGATGAAAGGTGAGCTGTGTTTCAAGTGTTAGAATGTTAGACTTGAACAATGGAAGCTCAGGGACAGTGCCAAGGTGTGAGTTCCAGCTCTAAGATTTTTTTCAAAGACACCCCCATCCTGATCAGGCCATAAATCCTGATTTTGGTCATTCTAGATCTCACTTCCACTCCTGCCACTTCCACAGCACAAGTAGCCGGTGTGTGGCCAGCACTGGGTTAAGAAGTGAACATACACAAGAGGGATATAGCCAGGTCAAGGATAATGCCCCAGAACATTAAGGTACTGGACAAACCAGTCTCTCATCCCCCAGTTCCCTGGCCCTAGAGCTCAAAATCTGTGCCTCTGTATTCTGGACACCCGGAATTGTCTAGAAGGACCCGAGAAGCCCTGTTAGGGCCAGAAGATAGACTTGCCTGCGACAAGACATTGACCAATACTTCCAAGCCACCTTGGCCTCACCTCCCATTTAGACCCTGACCATCCTTGCTTGGACATCCTTCGGTCAGCCATCAAGCTCGAGTTGGCCAGAGCCACTGGCAACCACCCCTCCTCCACTCCACTGCCAGGCTGCAGGGAATAGGATGTGCAGCCAGAGGCCCAGCTGAAGAAAAAGAGAGTACATCGTATGACGACTGACTCTGCCCACCCCCCTCAGAGGCAGGGGAGAACCTATGCTAGCTGGCCCTGCTGACCCGGAATCCTCTGGAAGCAGACAAAGGTATGGACAGTCGAACTTAGGTCCCAAAGAAAAGCTGGAATATTCAGGTCTCTGGCAATTTAGGACTCATTATAGATCCTGATAGGGGGCTAAAGGCAAGGTTGCCATGGAAGAGGGGCACCATACGAGTTCAGGAATAGGCAGACAGGCACTCAGGAAGTAGACAGAGAAAGATTAGGGAAAAATACACACAGACACACACACACACACAGACACAGACACACACACACAGACACACACACACACAAAACCGGTTGCCCAAGGTCTCAGCACATGAATATCCCAACCCCCAAGAAGATGGCACTATTGTCCTCAGACCAAATGTAGACAAAACTCAGAGCCTCTCACACACCTGGAATGGCTCCTAACACATCATAGCATTGCCTACTGTACACAACGTTATGAAGAAAACTCAGCCACCTTATTTTTGGTTGTCGGTCATAGGGTTTGAACTTTGGGCCTGCACACAGTCCCTCAGCTCTTCAGCTGAAGGTGTGCGCCACTTCCTGTATTCTGGTGGTTCACTGAACCAAGTCTCACAGAGTTTCTTGCCCAAGCTAACTTTGAACTGTGATCCTCAGATCTCAGCCTCCTGAGTAGCTAGAATGACAGTTGTGAGCCACTGGCATCACCCAGATTCAGCCACCTTTTTTACCTAGAGTACTTTCCCTGATGATGATTTCTGCTCAAGGCCAGTGCTCTACCACTTGGGCCATGGCCCACTTCCAGTTGGACGTTGGAGATGAGACTCTCATGGGACTTTCCTGCCTCGGATGGGAAATAAGATCCTCTAGATCGTAGCCTCCTAAGTAGCCAGGATGACAGGCATGAGCCACCAGCACAGGGCTTATGGTCACTCTTTCTTTAGAATTTCCACCTAGTCCTCCTCTAGACAGTACCACCTAGACACTCTTTAACCTCCATCAGGGACAGCAAAGTAAGGCTCGGAACCTGGGTAGGACCGTGGGCATTAAAGGGCTCCCTTCACATCACTACCCCTCTCTAAGCTCCCATCTGCCTCCTCTGGAGGGCCTGGTCATCTGGGGCAGATCAGACCCTAGGACATCTGGGGGCTGCCCTGTATCACCCTGCCCCTACCAACTGGTACCTGAGGATTTCTGGGGCCAGCTACTCCATATCCAGGTGGAAGACATTAGGAGGGTTGCTGATAACCAGTTCCAGGGGTGCCCAGGGCAGAAGGAGTGTCCAAATCCCCTCTGTCAAAGGAAACACAAAGCATGGATGGATCTACTAAGAGCTACAGGGCATGGCCATCCACCTGTGACCCAGGTCCCTTGGAGTGCTTGTTATATGTTGATAGTCCTGGGGCTTGACCTCGGGGCCCAGGCGCTGTCGCAGAGCTATTTTGCTCGAGGCAAGTGCTCTTCCACCTGAGCCATGATGCCACTTCTGTCTTTTTCTGTCTATGCAGGACCTAGGAAGAAACCCAGAGTTTCTTCTGTGGTAGGCGAACTCACTACTGCTAAGAGACAATCCCAACCCTGGATAGCTGTTCTTCTGTGACACCTTGGGCCTGTCTCGGGACAGACTTGCACATCTTTATTGAGTTTTTCACCACTAGCCCTGGCTGGAAATGAACATGCTCAGCTATGTTATCCTTTATCTACAGCATCTTTGCTCTCTGTGTTTCCTGTCAGATCCTCCTTGTTAAGCAAGACCCCCTTTCAAGTGCTGCCTTTAAGAACCCTGCTCCAATCACCCTGGTAGAGAGGGATCTTCTCTGCTCTGCAGGCTGCTGGCCTTGTCAAACTCTGCCTACCAGCTGGTGTGTGTTCAGCCAGCACAAATGGGAAGGTCTGGCTTTTATCACCCAATTTCTGAAGGCTCTTATACACTACCCAGAGACTGGTGCTGTATCACACTCCGGAAGAGAGCACTCGAGGCTCAGGCAGTCTGGGGGCAACACATGGGACCATTTCTTTATGTGGGCTTGAACTGAGGATCTGGGAGCTGTCTCTCTGAAGTGTTTTGCTCATTGCTGGTGCTCTATCACTTGAGCCACAGCTCCACTTCTAACTTTTTGGTGGTTCCATGGAGAGTAGATTCTCACTGGCTTTCCAGCTTATGGCTGGCTTCGATCTTTGATCCTCAGATCTCTGCCTCCCGAGTAGCCAGGATGTCAGGCATGAGCCTGAGCCAGAGGTGACAGGCACCAGAGCCTTTCTTTTGAGCTTCTGTTTATCTCAAGCCCTAGTTAAAATAGTCATTTACAGGGGATCAAGTTCCTCTCCTAGGTCAGTTAATCCAAGGAGATAAAATGTCTTTGGAAAAGGCTACTCTGAGTTGGCCTAGGTGAGTTTGTGTGTGAGAGTATGAGTTTCGGGGATACTGACCCCCATGTCCGCAGTGCCTCATCCTCCCAGTGGTGAGTAAATCCAGGCTCCCCATCCCAAAGAGGGAAGGTAGGGGATGATACTTAAGATCATATCAAGAGGGATGATCTGAATTCTATCCTGCAGCTCAAGCCAGGAGAGATAATAGACAGAAGAAGAGGTTTAGAGGAACATCAAGGGAAGCCCCTTACTTTGGATACAAGTACCAGAGAGAAGACAATCCATCCTTTTTGGTAGTAACATAACAGGTGCCCACTACTCATTTATTTTAATTTTTTGTGAGTCGTAGGGCTTGGATTCAGGACCTCGGTGTCATCCCTGAGCTTTTTTGACTCAAGGCTGAGGCTCTACCACTTGAGCCACAGCACCATATCTGGCTTTTTTCTGGTGTGGGGGAGGTGGTTTATGGAAGATAAGAATATCACAGACTCTCCTGCCTGGGCTGGCTCTGAGTCACGACCATCAGACCTCAGCCAGGATGAGCAAGAGCCACCAGCACCTGTTCACCACCATCCATTTATAATCACCTAGGGCCAGTCCCAGGCCACCCACACTGCACCCTCCATGTTGTGGGAAGCAGACATAGGCGGGTTTGATACTTCAACAGCCTACCTACCTTTGGGTATTTTTCTGGGTCAGTCTGATAGCGGATTCCTTCTTATCCACAGCAATGACTTAGCTCTGTCACAAGAAAAAATGGCCCCCAGGAGGTATCAGGCCTGGGGTCTTTCCTCTGCATACCACCTCCTCTCCCCAAAATGACACAAAGCAAAAGTAGATATAGAGTGAATTCATTTTCTTATAATCACGGTCTGGCCCGATATGTGGTGGTGAGGATCAGAAGCCTGCGATCATGCTGTGTGGTTGGACAATGTGATGCCTCCTCATCCACTTTCCTTAGCAGAGAGTAGTGGAGAAGAACTCAGCAGACAGACTGACAACGAATAACCATCATGGTCTAGACTGGGCACAGAGGGGCTTACCTCCTGGAGCTAGTTCAACAGGTTGAGTAAGACAGCTCCTGATCCACAGCCCACCTCCAGAATGAGAGGGCCACCTTGGATCCCAGCCACATGGGGACAATAAGCCACTTCCTACAGCACCCATTCAACAAGTTCCTGTGTGTGAGAGAGAGAGACAGAGACAGGGAGACAGACAGAGATAGAGAGAGACAGAGAGACAGAGAGAGAGAGAAAGTCAAAAGTACACTTAAGCCGGGTGCCAGTGGCACAGACCTATAATGGTAACTACACAGGAGGCTGAGGTATGAGGATCATGGTTCATAGCCAGCACAGGCAGGAGGAACATCTTTGAGACTCTTATCTCCAAAGAACCACCAGAAAACCGGGAGTGGTGCTGTGGTACAAGTGGTAGAACACTAACCTTGATCTGAGGGGCTCGGTGACAGCGCCCAGGCTCAGATTTCAAGCCCCATGACTGACAAGAAGTGGACTGATTAGCACCCATAGTCTTAGGGAGCATGGCAGAGAAGTCAGGCCGAGCTTCCTGTAAGCTGGGGGACATCAGTAGGCCATCCATGTTCTCCTTTCCTCGTTTTCCCCAGCTGCAAAACTGAACACAGTGAAGGATCCCTTTCCTCATGTGGATAGGGTAAGGATGAAAGAGAGCCATGTTTTGTTTCATAATACCATACCTGCTGCACAATAAATAACAGGCCCCATCTGAGCTATTTCCAGCTATCTTCCTGTCATATGCTCACAGAATTGCCAAGAAACTTCCCTGACGACCGCTCCCTCTATGCTGGCCCTGCCCAGCTATACACCTGTATTGATACCTTGTTTCCTCACAACTTTCCTGTGAGGAGACTGAGGTCCGATGGTTCCAGGCCCAACCCAGAGTTTCAACTTTGGTGAAGAATCAGCTGCTGTGGACTAAGAGTTTGGGATAATCCATCTAAACCGATGACTGACGTGGCCCAACATGTCTACCATCCAAACTACAGATGACCAGGCACATTGGCCCATGTCTGTCACTGGAGGACTATGATCCAGCCCAGCCTGAGCATATATTGAGTCTCTATCTTTGAAATGCCCAAGACTGAAAGATTTAGTACCCATGGTAGAATACCTGACTGGAAAACCTAGGCTTTGAGTTCAAACTCTAATATACCAAAAAGAATCAGAGGCCTGGTGCCAGAGGCTTATGCCTATAATCCTATCTACTCAGGAGGCTGAGACCTGGAGATCACAGGTCAACATTTAAAATAGAATTGGCCTCGGCCCTCAGATGTCATGATCAGAAGACCCAGAGTCTGACTGATGCCAATACGCTCCATACTAGCAGGGCTCACATCCTTACTAAATGCTGGTCACACTCTCTGTCACTCTGGGGAGCCACCCCCTGCGGGACTCACCCCAGGTCTTCCCAAGCTCCCTCTGCCACCACCAGACCCAAGCGAGTAGACAGTTCCAGGGCACATAGATCCCTTGGTCTTAAAATATAATGGTGTTGAGTCCCCTTCAAGTTTCTCACCATTCCAGGCCCCCAGACTTCAGCCACAAAGCCCATGCACCCCCCCTCCAAAGATCGTGGTTAGAAGTTACAAAAGGGCCCAGCACTCCTTGTTACAACCCACTTCTATACACACTCACTCACACACAAACATACAAACACACACACACACACACACACACACACACACACACACACACACACACACAAGCACGCACGCACACACAAGGCCGGCATGAGTGGCTCCTGTCTGTCATCCTAGTTACTCAGGAGGCTGAGGTCTGAGTATCACTTTTAAAAGCCAACCCTTGCAGGAAAGTCTGAGAGGCTCTTATCTACAGTGAAATACCAAATAGCCACTGGGGGAGCTGTTGCTAAAGTGTAAGAGTACTAGCTTTGAGCACAAAACATCAGGAACACCACCTAGGCCTTGAGTTCAAGGCCCAGTTCTTGTACCTTCAAACACACACAGATAGAGATACAGATAGACAGTCAGAAAGACACACACACACACAGAGAAACACACACACACACACACACACACACACACACACACACATACACACACACACACAGATAGCCCAAGGTTTCAGCAGTCCCTGAGAACAGAACCATGAACTAATTCCATTAGTATCACATCCTACCCCCAAAAAGGTGGCACTACCAATCTCAGACCCACTGTACACAAAACATTGAGCTTCTCACATATATGGAATGTCTCATAGATCAGCATGGCATTTCATACCATACACACTGCTATGGAGAAAACTTAGCCACCTCTTTTTTGGTTGTTGGTCATGGGGTTGAACTCTGGGCCAGGGCGCTGTCCCTCAGCTTTTCAGCTGAAGGTGAGCACTCTCCCACTTAAGCCACAGCACCACTTCCTATTCTCTTGTGGTCCATTGGACATCAAGTCTCACAGACTTTTCTGCCCAAGCTGGCTCTGAACCATGGTCTTCACATCTCAGCCTTCTGAGGAGCTAGGATGACAGTTGTGAGCCACTGGCGAATTCTGGTTTCAGCCACTTTCACATACCCACAGGAAAACCATCTCATAAGGCCACAAACTTCTTGCAACCCTTCACTTCAGACTTTGTCACCAAGCATCCAAATCCATCCTTTATTGGAGAGAATATAGACACAGCAATCCCACCCCTGCACGCATTCACCCACTCCCTGCCTACCTCAAACCACGTCCTCTTCAAGCTGTGGCTTCAACCTGGGGTAAACTTGGGGAGTTCTTAGAAATGTCTGTACTGTGGGGTGAGCACCTGGTCTCCCAACCACAGCACACCCCTCTTCGTCCCTCCCACACCTGGACCATCCTTTGCAGGCAAATATGTTTTACTTTCTTTCTTTTTTCAGTTGTGGGGCTTGAACCCTAGGCCTGGGTGCCGTCCCTGAGCATTTCAGCTCAAGGCGAGCACTCTACTACTTAAGCCACAACACAACACCACTTCTGCTTTTCTGGAGGTTCGTTGGAGATAAGAGCTTCAGGGTTTTTCCTGCCCAGGCTGGCTTTGACCCCTGATCCTCAGATCTCACCTCCTGAGTACCTAGGATGACAGTCATGAGCTAGTACCACCCGGCCAAAGATACTTTTCCATGCCTGTCATCCTACCCCCTCAGGAGACTGAGATCTGAGGACTGCAGTTGGATGCCACCCTTGGCAACAAAGTCCATGAGAACTCTTTATCTCCAATTATAAACACCCAAACAAATTGGAAGTGGAGCTGTGGCTCAAATGGTAGAGTGCTAGCTTTGAGTATAAATGACAAGGGATAAGACCCAATCCCTAGTTTCAAGCTTTTTCTAGCAAAGACCCACCCAAGAAAGGGAAGCAGGTGGGCATATGGGAGCTGAAAGCTCACACATAATACTCAAGACTCCCAGAACAGACCCCATCCTGCTCTGATTCTCTAGATTCTATGTGCTGCATCATGGTAATCTTAGATGGAAATTACCATGCAC
>NW_024872536.1:0-25450 GCF_019054845.1 Dipodomys spectabilis | reverse complement strand
AAACATTGAAGTTATACCTTGCATTCTCTCTGACCACAAGGGAATAAAATTAGAACTGAACACCAAAGCCACCAAAGAAAGTCCGGTATCACATAGAGGCTGAACAACACACTGCTGAATCATGAGTGGGTCATGGAAGAGATTAGAAAGGAAATTCAAGTGTTCATGCTATTCAACAAAAATGAACACACAAGTTACCAGCTCCTCTGGGACAAAGCAAAGGCAGTACTCAGTGGCAAGTTTATAGCTCTGAGCTCCTACATCAACAAATTGGAGAGATCTGAAACTAACAATTTAATGACACATCTAAACCTCCTTGAAAACGTGCAGCAAGATAAACCCCAATCCAGTAGACGGAAAGGCATAATTAAAATTAAATCAGAATTAAATGAATTAGAATCGAAAAAAAACTATAGAAAGAATCAACAAAACAAAGAGTTGGTTCTTCGAAAAACTTGACAAAATTGAAAGACCCTTAGTAAATCTTATCAGAAAAAGAAGAGAACACACTCAAATTAAAAAACTCAGAGATGAAAATGGAAACATCACCACGGAAACAACCAAGATTCAGAACATTATAAGGGAATACTTCTTAAAACTTTATGCCAATAAAGTTTTTTTTGAGAACTTGACAGAAATGGACCTTTTCCTAGCAAATATTGACATGTCAAAACTAAACCAAGATGAGTTAAACCATCTTAACAGGCCCATATCAAGCATTGAAATAGAAACAGCAATAAGAGACCTCCCAGCTAAGAAAAGTCCAGGACCAGATGGTTTTACAGCGGAAATTTACAAGGCCTTCAAAGGAGAGCTCACACCAATACTCCTCCAACTCTTCAATGAAATTGAAAGAGAAAGTTCACTACCGAACACATTCTATGAATCCATCATAACCCTCATCCCAAAACCAGGCAGGGACTCATCAAAGAAAGAGAACTATAGACCCATTTCTTTGATCAACGTTGATGCAAAACTTCTCAACAAAATTCTGGCCAATCGACTTCAAAAATTCATCCAAAAAATCATACAACACGATCAAACAGGATTCATTTCAGGGATGCAAAGCTGGTTCAATATACGCAAATCAATTAATATTATTGATCACATCAAGAGCAGCAAGAATAAGAACCACATGGTTATCTCAATAGATGCAGAAAAAGCATTCGACAAGATCCAACACCCCTTCATGATGAAAGTTTGGGAAAAATTAGGAATCCATGGACCATTACTCAATACAATAAAGGCTGTATATGACAAATCTACAGCCAGCGTTATACTCAAAGGTAAAAAACTAAAGCCATTTCCTCTTAACTCAGGAACAAGACAAGGATGCCCACTCTCTCCACTTCTCTTCAATCTAGTATTAGAATGCCTAGCTACAGCAATAAGACAAGATGCAGACATAAAGGGCATCCAAATAAGGAAAGAAGAAATAAAACTCTCCCTCTTTGCAGACGACATGATCTTGTATTTAAAGAATCCCATAGACTCCACTCCCAAATTACTCAAGCTGATTTAAAACTATGGCAAAGTAGCAGGTTATAAAATGAACCCCCCAAAATCAATGGCTTTTCTGTATGCCAACAATGAGAAAAGTGGGGATGAAATTAGGAAAGCAACTCCATTTGTAATAGCCCAACAAAAAATAAAATACCTAGTAATAAACTTAACCAAAGAAGTGAAGGACCTCTATGATGAAAACTTTAAAATCTTGAAAAAGGAAATCAACACAGAACTTAAAACATGGCAAAAGCTCCCATGCTCTTGGATTGGAAAGATTAACATCGTGAAAATGGCAATACTTGCCAAGGCTATCTACAAATTCAATGCAATACCTATCAAAATTCCAACCTCATTCTTCATGGAAATAGAAGAGGCAATCCAAAAATTCAGATGGAACAACAGAAGACCCCCAATAGCAAAAACGCTCCTCAACGGAAAGAACACTGCTGGAGGAATATCAATACCAAATTTCAAACTCTACTATAAAGCCATAGTAATCAAACCAACTTGGTATTGGTATAAGAACAGACCTCAGGACCAATGGAATAGAATTGAAAACCCAGAAATGAACCTACAGACCTATAGCCATCTAATCTTCGATAAGGAAGCTAAAACAATAGAATGGAAGAAAGACAGCCTCTTCAGTAAATGGTGCTGGCAAAATAGGTTAACTACTTGTAGAAAACTAAAGCTAGATCCTTATATTTCACCCTGCACCAGAATCAACTCCAAATGAATCAGACCTTGAAGTCAAAGCAGACACTCTGAAAACATTACAGGATGGAATAGGAGAAACCCTAGGTCTCCTTGGCTCAGGCCAAAATTTTCTGAATAGACACCCGGAAACACAACAAATCAAAGAAAGGTTGGACAAATGGGATTGCATAAAGTTGCAGAGCTTCTGCAGGGCAAATGACATAGCTCGCAAGATCAATATAGAGCCCACGGATTGAGAGAAGATCTTACGAGCCATACAACGGACAAGGGTCTCATATCTAAAATATACTTGGAACTCAAAAAATTAAATCCCCCAACAACAAATCCTCAAAGAAACAACTGCCCAATAAATAAGTGGGCTAACGACTTAAAGAGAAACTTCTCTGAAGAAGAAAGAAGGATGGCCAATAGACACATGAAGAAATGCTCAACATCCTTAGCCATAAAAGAAATGCAAATCAAAGCAACATTGAGATAGCACCTCACTCCAGTTAGAATGGCAAAAATCAAGAACTCTAACAACAACATATGCTGGAGGGGCTGTGGACAGAAGGGAACCTTACTTCATTGTTGGTGGGAATGTAAACTTGTTCAACCACTTTGGAAAGCAGTATCGAGGTTCCTCAAAAGACTTCACATAGAACTCCCCTATGACCCAGCAATCCCACTTTTGGGCATTTACCCAAATGTTTACAAACAAGACCACACTATAGCTACCAGCACAACTATGTTTCTTGCAGCATTATTTACCATAGCTAAGATATGGAATCAACCCATATGCCCCTCAGTAGATGAATGGATCAAGAAAATGTGGTATATATACACAATGGAATTCTATGCCTCCATCAGAAAGAATGACATTGCCCCATTTGTTAGAAAATGGAAAAACTTGGAAAAAATTATATTAAGTGAAGTAAGCCAGGTACAAAGAAACACAGGTCCCATGGTTTCCCTTATTTGCAATATCTAGTACATGTATGAGTCAAGCGGAAAAAGTCAGATAATGTGATTTTAGGAAAATGAACCCTTAGATAGGTATTTTAATGTTTTTTTTCTTTCATGCATGTGTTTCTAACGCATTTATAAGATTATTTCTTTGTTGCTTTGTATGTCCCTCCACCACAGTATAACCCCCACTTTCAATATATTTGATGTCATTATAACTTGTGGAGGAGATGGGGAAAAACAAGTCGTTTAAGGATTCAGGTGGACCTGTTGCAACAATGAGAAGTACAAATTGTCATGTCAAAAATGAGCTTTACAATGTCGGTGGAAGTGGGAAGGATTGGGTTGGGGGGAAGGCTGGGAAGGGAGTTGAAGGGTAAAAAAAGGAGGAGGCTGCAATGCTTGGTAAGAAATGTATGCATTATTCTGCCCATGTAATTGTAAGCCCTCTGTAGTATGTTCACAAATAAAATAAAATTAAATTAAATTAAAAAAAAATTTTTTTAAAGAAAGAAAAACGCACACATGCATGTATCCCTAAAATGAAGATTATAAGGAGAAAATAAGTTACTAGAAAACAATTTTTTTCAAAAAAGGTAAAAATTAAAAATTAAAAAAGTTTTAGAAAGGAAAAAATTTTTTTGTAAAAGGTATTTAAAAAAAGAAGAAGAACTGTCCTTTGGTGAGAGTGGCGTGTTAAAGTCTCCTAGTATTATCGTATTGGGATCTATTTTATTCTGTAAGTTTGAGAGCATTTGTTTAACATATCTGGGTGCACCAATATTTGGGGCATATAAGTTGATGATGGTTATATCCTCCTCTTGGATTGTTCCCTTTATTAACATGTAGTGTCCGTCCTTGTCTTTCTGTACTGATTTTAATGAAAAGTTTATTTTGTCAGATATCAGGATAGCTACACCTGCTTTCTTATTGGGGGAATTTGATTGGTAGATCCTTTTCCACCCCTTCACTCTGAGTTTGTTTGTATGTTTGGCTGAGAGGTGGGTCTCCTGAAGGCAACAGATGGATGGGTCTTGTTTTCTGATCCAGTCCTCAGTTCGTTTTCTTTTAATTGGCGAATTCAGCCCATTTATATTAAGAGAAAGTATAGAGAGATGCATTGTTGTCCCTGCCATTCCGTTTTCCTAAGTTTTTCTTCTTTCCTTTCCTCCTGTGCTTGCTCAGTTAGACTTTGAGTAATGCCTGTTTGGGGCAGGTCCCAGTTCCTGGTTGCTTTCTTCAGGTTGTGTCCCCCCTCTTAGAATTCTTTGTAATGCTGGCTTAATGTTTATGTATTCATTTAGTTTTTCTTTGCTATTAAAAGTTTTCAGTTCTCCATCGAATGTGAATGCTAGCTTTGCCGGGTATATCAGTCTGGGTTGGCAGTTATTGGCTCTCAGGGCTCGTATGGTGCTTTCCCAGGCTTTTCTTGCATTCATTGTTTGTGTGGAGAGATCTGCAGTGATTCTAATTTTTTTCCCATTGTAGTATAGCTACCGAATTAAGTGAGGCCATACTTCAAGCGGAATTAACTGACATCTACCGAGTATTTCACCCTAAAACAACACAGTACACATTCGTCTCAGCAGCTCATGGAACTTTCTCCAAAATAGACCCTATCATAGTTCATGCAAGGAACTTAAGCAAATACAAAGGGATCGACATAATCCCCTGTATCCTATCTGACCACAGTGGAATCAAGCTAGCTCTCAATAACAAAGCATACCGCAGAAATTTCTCTAATACATGGAAATTGAACAGCACACTCCTTAACATGGCCTGGGTAACAGAAGAGATCAGAGAAGAAATAAAGCATTTCCTACAACTCAATGAAAATGAAAACACCTCACAAAGAAACTTGTGGGACACAGCAAAAGCAGTCCTGAGGGGCAAATTTATTGCCCTCAGTGCCCACATCAAGAGAATGGAGACAGACCAAGTAAATAATCTCATGTTGCAACTAAAACAGCTAGAAAAACAAGAAAAAATGGGACCTAAAGCTACTAGACGAAGCCAGATAACCAAATTGAGAGCAGAGATTAACCAATTAGAAAATCAGAAAACCATAACCAAAATAAACCAAACAAAAAGCTGGTTCTTTGAAAAAATAAACAAAATTGATGGCCCGTTGGCAAGATTAATTAAAAAAAGAAGAGAGGAAACCCATATTAATAGGATTAGGGATGCCACGGGAAACATCACAACACGTACTCAAGATATCCAAACAATTCTAACAGACTACTTTCAAAAGCTATACTCTCTAAAGGAAGAAAATCTGGCGGAAATGGATGCATTTTTAGAGAAATACAAGTTACCCAAACTGAGCAAAGAAGAAGTTAACCAATTAAATAAGCCAATATCCTATAATGAGATACAGGAAGCTATCAAAAGTCTTCCAACAAAAAAAAGCCCAGGACCAGACGGATTCACAGCAGAATTCTATAAGACCTTTAAAGAAGAACTAATACCCATACTCCTCAAGCTCTTCAGAGAAACAGAGAAGGAGGGAGCTATCCCAAACTCATTCTACGAAGCCAATATCACACTCATCCCCAAACCAGGCAAAGACCCAACCAAAAAGGAGAATTACAGGCCAATCTCCTTGATGAACACAGATGCAAAGATCCTTAACAAGATTCTAGCTAACAGAATCCAGAAACACATAAAAAAAATAATACACTATGATCAGGTAGGCTTCATCCCAGAGACACAGGGATGGTTTAACATACGTAAGTCAATAAATGTAATCCAGCATATCAACAGAGCCAAGGTCAAGAATCACATGATTATCGCCACAGATGCAGAAAAGGCCTTTGATAAAATTCAACATTCATTCATGCTAAAAGCTCTGGAGAAAATAGGAATAGAAGGAACATTTCTAAAAACAATAAAAGCCATTTATGACAGACCAATAGCCAATATTATACTTAATGGGGAAAAGCTACAACCAATCCTCCTAAAAACAGGAACAAGGCAAGGATGTCCACTGTCTCCACTCCTCTTCAACATAGTCCTAGAACCCTTAGCCAGGGCAATAAGGCAAGAAAAAGACATTAAAGGGATCCGCATAGGGAAAGAAGAAGTGAAACTATCCCTTTTTGCAGACGACATGATACTATACCTCCACGATCCCAAAAACTCCATCCCCAAACTTTTAGAAATCATAAGTCACTTCGGCAAAATAGCAGGATACAAAATAAACCCACAAAAATCAGTTGCCTTCCTATACACTGATAACGCACAGGAAGAGAAGGAAATAAAGGGAGCAACCCCATTCACAATAACCTCCCAAAAAATAAAATATTTAGGAATTAACCTAACCAAAGATGTAAAAGAACTATTTAATGAGAACTATAAAAAGTTAAAGAAAGAAATTGCAGAAGACACTAGGAAATGGAAAGACCTCCCATGCTCCTGGATAGGCCGACTTAATATAGTAAAGATGGTGATACTTCCAAAACTAATATACAAATTCAATGCAATTCCTATTAAAATCCCAATGACGTACATCACTGAAATACAGAAAACAGTCCAAAAATTTATATGGAACAACAAAAGACCTAGAATAGCCAAAACAATTCTAGGGGATAAAGACAATATGGGAGGGCTATCCATGCCGAACTTCAAACTCTACTACAGAGCTATAATCACAAAGACAGCATGGTACTGGCACAAAAACAGACCCGAAGACCAATGGAACAGAATAGAAGATCCAGATATAAATCCACAGGCATACAGCCAGCTGATATTCGACAAAGGAACCAAAGACATACAATGGAAGAAACACAGCCTCTTCAACCGCTGGTGCTGGGAAAACTGGGCAGCCACATGCAGAAAACTAAAAGTGGACCCCAGCCTATCACCATGCACCAACATCAACTCAAAATGGATTAAAGACCTTAACATTAAACCTGAATCTCTGAAACTACTGCAGGACAGAGTAGGAGAGACACTTGAACTAATAGGCACAGGAAGGAACTTCCTGAACAGAGTCCCAGGGTCACAACAAGTTGGAGAGAGACTCGACAAATGGGACTACCTTAAAATAAAAAGCTTCTGCACAGCTAAATCTATCGCAACTAAGCTAGAAAGACAACCAACTAATTGGGAAAAAATATTTACCAGCAATATATCAGACAAGGGGTTAACATCCTGTATATACAGGGAACTCAAGATACTAATCCCTCCCAAACCTAACAAACCAATTACTAAATGGGCAAGGGAACTAAAGAGGGACTTCTCAAATGAAGAAATAAAAATGGCAAAGAAACACATGAGGAAATGTTCATCATCCCTGGTGGTGAAGGAAATGCAAATAAAGACAACCCTGAGATACCACCTTACCCCAGTCAGAATGTCCCACATCCACAAATCAGCCAACGACAAATGCTGGAGGGGATGTGGAGAAAGAGGAACCCTATTACACTGCTGGTGGGAATGTACACTTATACAACCACTTTGGAAAGCAGTCTGGAGGGTCCTTAGAAAGCTAAAGATTGACCTCCCTTACGACCCAGTCATACCACTTCTAGGCATCTACCCTGAACAACAGGAACCAATATACAAGGACAAGTGCACCTCCATGTTTATTGCAGCACTGTTCGCAATAGCTAGGATATGGAAACAACCTAGGTGCCCCACCACAGATGAATGGATCCAAAAATTGTGGTATCTATACACAATGGAATATTATGCAGCCATTAGAAATGACAAAATAATGGCATTTGCAGGGAAATGGATGGAGCTAGAAGGAATCATGTTGAGCGAGGTAAGCCAAGAACGAAGAGACAAACGGTACATGGTCTCCCTCATAAGTGGATGCTAAATCCAAAAGGTTAGGTGATACGACAAAACTAACAGGACTTAAGAAACAAAGAACTCCCGCTCATCTGGTTGAACCACTACTAAATATCCTCATGCTGCTGATCACAAATATGGTATATAACATGTGAACACTGTTATATATTACAGACTGTGGTAGACAATTTGCTCCAGGGAAGTTAGAATGAACTTGTGACTTTGAAATTATGTAATCATTTAATCACAATCAAAAAAAAAAAAAAAGAACCTCGGGGAAGGGAGGGAGGGAGGGGATGGTAGGGGGAAAACAATGGAGGGGGTAACAATGTTCAAGAGGAAGTGTACTCATAACCTCACTCATGTAACTGTAACCCTCTGTATAGTAGCTTTACAATAAAAAAAAAAAGAAAAATAAAAAAAAGAAGAAGAAGAAAAAAAATATTCTTTGATTTTTTTGGGAGGGTTGGGAAAAATCCTGTATCTCCCTTGTGTCTGTAATAAGACTCTGGTGGAATCTCTGCTCTGCTTGTGGTCCTGTGGCTTGGTTGATTTCTTAAGTCAGTTTGTTTGGATAGGCAGAAAAATGCTCTGCTTTACCCAGATTTTGCGATCCTCCTCCCAAGTTAGTTCAATGGGAGGGGGTTCTGGTTTGAGTATCACAAAAGAGGGAGATGGCTTTTTCCTCAAGTTTGGAGATGCTGTGATGAGGCTTGGTTCTGGGTTGAGTTGAGGCCTTTCAGCAAACAGTAGCTTTTCCCGGGGGCTAGTTTGTGAGGAACTCACAGAGCCCAGGCCTGGAGCCACTCTCAGGGTTTCTGTTTACTGATGTCAAGACTGCTAAAGGGAGGGATAGCCTCTGGCTCTGATTAGCCAGTGAAGAAAGCCACTCCTAGGGCTGGCGCCCGAACTGGGTGATTTTTCTCTGGATGGAGCTGAGTCTGGCAGGTCACCCCATTAAGTTCTTATGACCTGCTAAATGACTCTTATTATTCCAAGGCCTAAGTTGGAGCTAGTAGCTCCGCCGAGCTTTGTCGGTATTCAAGATGGAGTTCTCCAGTACTGGGGGGAAAGGGGTGACCTTCCCTCCTCTGCTCCCTGAGGAGTGAGGATATCAGCCTTCTATTCACGCCGAGTCTTGGTTCCTGGGTCGTTTTTTGTCTGCGAACTGCAGGATGAAGATATCTGCTCCTTGCCAGTTGTTGCTGGTGTTGAGTAGAATCCGCCCGCCCGCCGCGTCTGGCTCTTTAGTCCCGCACTCTCTGTGTTTCAGGTATGGCGATATGACTGCCGCCGCTGCCACTACCGCCACAGCAGCAGATCTGTCTGGCAAGAGATCAGATCTGTCTCCTTGCCTGGATTTTCCCTCTCTGGCCCAACTCTCTGTCATGTGATGGCACACTTGGTGTGATTCTCTGGCTTAGGACTGTTACCTGGAACTCTAACAATGCTTGCTATGTGAGAGCTTGTTTAGCCTCCAGCTTCTCCTCTTCCATCTTCCTGGAACTCTCTAGTCTAGGAATTTTGTTTAACAGGATCCTATCAGAGAACTTGCCAAACATGCAAAAAGATAGGTCTATTCAGATACAAGAAGCTTTTAGAATTCCAAATAGACCAGACCAGAACAGGACATCCCACAGTTAAATTATAATCCACACAGGATCAATTTAGAACAAGGAAAAAATCCTTAATCTGTCAAGGAGAAAAAGAATAAACACCTATAAATGGAAACCAATTAGAAACACCTCAAATTTCTCAGCAGAGACAATTGAAGCAAGAAGAGCCTGGAATGATGTATGCCATGCCCTAAAGTCAAACAACTATCAAACAAGAATACTGTACCCAGCTAAACCCTCCTTCATAACTGAAGGTCAAATAAAAACCTTCCATTGCAAAGAAAAGTTGAAACGATTTATCTCCACCAAACCAGCCCTTCAAAAGATTCTTAAAGATGTCCTACACATAGAAAACCAACAAGACCACAATAAAGGCCAAGAAACTGCACCCAAAATGAGAATCCCAGAACCATAGACAGAATCCAGTAGGTGCAGCCCCCAAGAACGTGGATTAAATGGCAGGAAATTCCAAATACATTTCCCTGCTATCTCTCAACATTAACAGATTTAACCCTCCAATTAAGTGACATAGACTGTCTAGTTGGATTAAAAAACAAAATCCTTTATTTGTTGCCTTGAGGAGTCACAACTTGCCCATAAAAAACAAACACATTTTCAATGTTAAAGGCTGGAGCAAAATCTACCAAGCAAACGGCCCCCAAAGACAGGCAGGAGTTGCAATCCTAATATCAGATAAAATAGACTTCAAATTAAAATCCATGAGAAGAGATAAAGAAGGTCACTACATACTAATTAAGGGACCGCTCATTCAGGAGCATATTACAATTCTAAATATTTTTCGCCAAACAATGGAGCACGCAAATTTATCCAAGAAACACTACTTTCCCTCAAATCCCACATAGATCCAAAGACATTAATTGTTGGGGATTTTAACACACCACTCTCCCCATTAGTTAGATCAACTCGGCAAAAACAAAACAGAGAAACCGCAGATCTAAACAGCTGCATAGATCAAATAGATTTAACAGACATCTACCAAATATTTCACCCAGCAGCATCAGAATACACGATTTTCTCAGCAGAACATGAAACATTTTCCAAAATAGGCCAAATTTTAGGCCACAAAGCAAACCTGTCCAAATTCAGAAACGTTGAAGTAATACCTTGCATTCTCTCAGACCACAAGGGAATAAAATTAGAATTCAACCAAAAGCCACCAAAGAAATCCGGTAACACATGGAGACTGAACAACACACTCTTGAATCATGAATGGTCATGGAAGAGATTAGAAAGGAAATTCTAATGTTCATGATATTGAACAAAAATGAGTACACAAATTACCAATTCCTCTGGGACACAGCAAAGGCAGTACTCAGGGGCAAGTTTATAGCTCTGAGCTCCTATATCAACAAATTGGAGAGATCTGAAACCAACAGTTTAATGAGATTTCTGAACCTCCTTGAAAAAGAGCAGGAAGATAAACCCCAATCCAGCAGACAGAAAGAAATAATAAAAATTAAATCAGAATTAACCAAATTACAATCCAAAAAAACTATAGAATGAATCAACAAAACAAAGAGTTGTTTCTACGAAAAAATTAACAAAATTGACAGATCCTTAGCAAATCTAATCAGAAAAAGAAGAGAACACACCTAAATAATTAAACTAAGAGATTAGAAGGGAAACATCACCACAGAAACAACCAAGATTCAGAATATTATAAGGGAATACTTCTCAAAACTTTATGCTAATAGGTTTGAGAACTTGGCAGAAATGGACATTTTCTAGGCAAATATTGACATGAGGTAAACCTCTGAACAAGCCCATACCAAGCATTGATATAGAAACATCAATAAGAGGTCTCTCATCTAAGAAAAGTCCAGGACAGGATGGTTTTACAGCAGAATTCTACAAGGCCTTCAAAGCAGACCTCTCACCAATACTCTTCGAACTCCTCAATGAAATTGGAAAGGAAAGATCACTACTGAACACATTCTATGAAGCTATCAGAACTCTCAACCCCAAACCAGGCAGCAACTCATCCAAGAAAGAGAACTATAGACCCATTTCTTTGATGAACATTGATGCAAATCTTCTCAACAAAAATTTTGGCCAATCGACTTCAACAATTCATCCAAAAAATCATACACCACGATCAAACAGGATTCATTTCAGGGATGCAAAGCTGGTTCAATATACGCAAATCAATTAATATAATTCATCACATCAACAGGAGCAAGGATAAGAACCACGTGGTTATCTCAATGGATGCAGAAAAAGCATTTGACAAGATACAAGACCCCTTTATGATGAAGGTTTTGGAAAAATTAGGAATCCATGGAACATTCCTCAATACAATAAAGGCTGTATATGACCAACCTACAGCCAGCATTATACTCAATGGTGAAAAACTAAAGCCATTTCTTCTTAACTCAGGACCAAGACAAGGATGTCCACTCTGTTCACTTCTCTTCAATCTAGTATTAGAATGCCTACGTATAGCAATAAGACAAGATGCAAACATAAAGGGGATCCAAATAGGGAAAGAAGAAATAAAACTCTCCCTCTTTGCAGATGACATGATCTTGTATTCAACGAAACCCACAGATTCCACTCCCAAATTACTCAAGGTGATTCAAACTTTGGCAAAGTAGCAGGGTATAAAATAACCCTCAAAAATTAATGGCTTTTCTGTATGCCAACAATGAGAAAGCTGTGGTTGAAATTAGAAAAGCAAGTCCATTCTTAATAGCCCCACAAAAAATAACATACCTAGGAATTAACTTAACCAGAGAAATGAAGGAACTCTATGATGAAAATTTCAAAAACTTGAATATGGAAATCAAAACAGAACTTAGAGAGTGGCAAAAACTCCCACGATCTTGGTTTGGAAAGATCAACATCATGAAAATGGCACTACTTCCCAAGGCTATCTACAAATTCAATGCTATACCTATCAAAATTCCAACCTCATTCTTCAAGGAAATAGAAGAGGCAATCCAAAAATTTATATGGAACAATAAAAGACTCCGAATAGAAAAAACAACCCTCAACAGAAAGAACACTGCTGGAGGAATATCAATACCAAATTTCAAACTCTATTATCAAGCCATAGTAATCAAAACAGCTTGGTATTGGCACAGGATCAGACCTCAGGTCCAATGGAATAGAATTGGAAACCCAGAAATGAACCTACAGACCTATAGCCATCTAATCTTCGATAAGGGAGCTAAAAAATATAATGGAAGAAAGACAGCCTCTTCAGTAAATGGTGCAGGCAAAATTGGTTAACTACTTCTAGAAAACGAAAGCTAGATCCTTATGTATCACCGTCCAACAGAATCAACTTCAAATGGATGAAAGACCTCGGAATCAAAGAAGACACTCTGAAAACATTACAGGATGGAATTGGAGAAACCCTAGGTATCCTTGGCACACTCCGAAATTTTCTTACTAGAGAGCCAGAAACACAACAAATCCAAAAAATTTGGACAAATGGGATTGCATGAAGTTGCAGAGCTTCTGCATGGCAAAGGACATAGCTAGCAAGATCAATAGAAAGCCTTCGGATTGGAAGAAGATCTTCACTAGCCCTACAATGGACAAGGGTCTCATATCTAAAATATACTTTGAACTCAAAAAATTAAATCCCCCAATAACAAATCCTTAAAGAAACAACTGCCCAATAAATAAGTGAGCTAAATACATAAAGAGAAAGTTCTCTGAAGAGGAAAGAAGGGTGGGCAATAGACACATGAAGAAATGCTCAAACTCCCTACCCATAAAAGAAATGCAAATCAAAACAACATTGAGATACCACCTCACCCCAGTTAGAATGTCTATAATCAAGAACTCTAACAACAGATGCTGGAGGGGATGTGGACAGAAGGGAACCTTCCTTCATTGTTGATGGGATTGTAAATTTGTTCAACCACTTTAGAAAGTAGTATGGAGATTCCTCAAAAGACTCCACATTGAGCTCCCCTATGATTCAGCACTCCCACTTTTGGGCATTTACCCGAATGATCACAAACAAGACCACACTAAAGCTACCAGCACGACTGGTATGTTTATTGCAGCATTATTTACTATAGCTAAGATATGGAACCAATCCAGATGCCCTTCAGTAGATGAATGGATCAAGAAAATGTGGTATATATACACAATGGAATTCTATGCCTCCATCAGAAATAAGGACATTGCCCCATTTGTTAGGAAATGGAAAGACTTGGAAAAAAAATGTATTAAGTGAAGTAAGCCCGGCCCAAAATAACCTATGTCACATGGTTTCCCTTATTTGCAATATCTAGTATATGTCTGAGTGAAGCAGAAATCTTCACATAATTTGATATTAGGGAAATGATCTCTAAGGTATGTATTCAAATGTTTTTCTTCTCTTTCTTTCATGGGATTGTTTCTAACACATTTATAAGATTATTTCTTTGTTGCTTTGTATGTCCCTTCCCCACAGTATAACCCCTGCTTTCACTGTATTTGATGACTGTGTAATTTGTGGAGGGCAAGTGGGAAAACAAATCGTCTAAATAGGGATACAGGTGGACCCTGCAACAGTGAGATGTACAAGTCGTTAAGTCAAAAACGAACTTTAAAACTTTGGTGCGGGGGGTGGGGTGGTTGGGAAGAGCTGGGAGTATTGGGTTGGGGGGGGGCAGGGAGAAGGATAGGAAGGGATGGGAAAGGGAAACAAAGGAGGAGGCTACAATGCTTGATAGGAAATGTACTCATTAACTTAACCATGTAATTGTAACCTCTCTGTACAGTATTTTCACAGTGAAAAAAAAATAAAATAAAATATTAAAAATTATTTACTTGAAAATTATACAGCTATAAAGATATAATACTGCTGTTTAAGAATTTAAGCCTAAGAAGTTGTGAATTGAGTAATAAATTTTGGGATTAAGTATGTACACAATAGAGGAAAATGTTGAATAATTGATGATGATTATATAGCTGGGGATGAGCAAAACAGCAATTAAGTCACACAAAAAAGAAAGAGAAAAAAATTGAAAAGTATAAATAAAGGCCCAAAAGGTCAAAAGAGGGAAAAAAGTACACACACATACACCTAAAATTAAAATTAGAGAAGAAAATAAAGATTCATAAAAAGCAATTATAAAAATTTAAAAAAAATTAAAAAGGTACAGACAGAGTTCTTTGATTTTTTTTGGCGAGGGGAGGCGGGGAGAATGGGAAGATCCTGTATCTCCCCTGTGTCCATATCATCTTTTGGTGTAGTCTCTGGCCTGCTTGTGGTGTTTGGTTTTCCTATGGCTTGATTGGGTTCTTAAGTCAGTTTGTTTGAGCAGGCAGAAAAATGTTCTGCTTTAACCAAGAATTTGTGATCCTCATTCCAGGCTAGTTCAGTGGGAGGGAGATCTGCTTTGAGTATCACAAAAGAGGGAGATTGCTGTTTCCTCTAATTTGGAGACCCTGTGATGAGGCTAGGTTTTGGATAGAGTTGTGGCCTTTCAACAGACAGTTGCTTTTCCCTGAGGGGCTAGCTCCAAAGATACTCACTGAGCCCAGCCTGGATCCATTCTTAGGGTTTTATTTACTGAATTTCAATTTATTGTCTAGGCTGCTGGAGGGCGGGGGAGCCTCTGGCTCTGTTTACCTAGTGAAGAATGTGACTCCTCCTGGGGCGGAGCTTCTTCTGCCTGGGCTGTAAGACTTTCCCCTCGGTGGAGCTGGCCTGGCAGGTCAGGTCAGATGATTTTGACCTGCTAAATTACGCTTTTGTTTTCTTCCAAGGCCTGAGTTGGAGCTAGTTGTACAGCTGGGCCTTTGCTAGTATGGAAGATGGAGACCTCCAGTGGTGAGGGAGGGGTGGCCTATACCTCCTCTGCTCCTTGAGAAGGAATGAGGATGTCAGGTTTTTACTCACGCCACAGTCTTGTTTTCTGGGCTGTCTCTGGTCTGCAATCTGCAGGATGAAGATATCTGCTCCTTGCCATTTCTTGCTGGTGCTGTGTATAATCTGCTCTCCCTCAGTGTCTGGCACATTTGTCCTGGACTCTCTTAGTTTTAGGTATGGCAGCTACGGCTACTACCATTGATGCCGCATTTGCTGCAGCTGCGGCTACTGGCAAGTGCTCAGTTCTGTCTCCTTGCCTGGATTTTCCCTCTCTGGCCAAACTTTCTGTAATGTGATGGAACACTTGGGGATGATTCTCTAGCCTTCACTGGAACATTAAAGCTGCTTTCTCTGCGCGAGCTTATTTAGCTTCCAACTTCTCCTCAGCCATTTTCCTCTGAACCTCTATCATGAGATTCTTATCTCCAATTAACAACCAGAAAACCAGAATTGGGCTTTGGCTCAAGTGGTAGAGTGCTTCACTTGAGCTGAATAGCTCAGGGACAGCACCCAGAGTTCGAGTCCCATGATTGACAAAAAGTAATAAGGAAAAAACAAATGAGTACCCAGAGCCAGGGGCTCGTACCTGTAAGTCTAGCTCGTCAGAAGGCTGAGATCTAAGGATCAAGGTTCAACATCAGCTTGGTCAGGAAACTCTATGAGATTCTTATTTCCAATTAACTACTGAAAACTGTAAGTGACAATATAATTCAAAGTGGTGGAACACTAGCCTTGAGCACAAAAGGTCAGGAACAGGATCCAGGACAAGAAGACACCTTAATGAAATGACTAGGCAAGTACAATATACAGAATAAGTCCTCCCTTCCTTCTTTTCTTCCTTCCATTTGTTCACAACCTTCCCCCGTTTCTATCTTAGAACTTAAACTCAGGGCCTCATGCATTTTAGGTAGGCGCTCTACCAGTTGAGCCATACACCTGCTCTTTTTGCTTTAGTCATTTTTTTTGTTCGTCATGTGGCTTGAACTCTGTGACTGGGCGCTGTCCCTGAGCTCTACAGCTCAAGGAGAGTGCTCTACTCTTTGATCCACAGCACCACTTCTGGTTTTCTAATGGTTCATTTGAGATAAGAGTCTCACGTACTTTTCTGCCTGGGCTGGCTTTGAACTGTGATCTTCAGATCTCAGCCTCCTGAGTAGCTAAGACTACTGGCATGAGCCACCTGTGCCCAGTCTCCTTTGAACTCAGGATCTGGGTGCAGTCCCTGATCCACTTTCTAGCACTCTACTACTTGAGCCACAGCCCCACTTCTGTGTTTTTTGTTGTTGTTGGTCATGGGGCCTAAACACTGGGCCTCAGCACTGTCTCTTTGCTCTTCAGCTTATGGCAAGAGCTCTACCATTTGAGACACAGCCCCACTTTCAGCTTTTTCTGCTTATGTGGTGCTAAGGAATCAAACCCAGAGCCTCATGCTTGCAAGGCAAGAACTCTACCATTGAGCCACCTTCTCCGCCCCCCACCTCCAGTTTGTGAGTGATTAACTGGACCTAAGAATCTCATAGGCCCTTTTCTGTCCGGGCTGGGTTTGAAACACAATCCTTCCATCTCAGCCTCCTGAGTAAGATTATAGGCATGAGCCACCTGTCCCTGACTCCATCCACATTTCTATACAAGTGAATAAACCTCAGTGATATAGTGTCTTCCTCTTTAACCCAAAGCAGGTAAATAACCAAAATTGAATTTGAAATTCAGTTGAATCTGAGTCTATATACTTAAGAAATGAGTTGTAAGTTATTTGATCTTTGCACAAGTTTGTTAGTAGATACAGCACACATGTCATGATTTTTCTGTTACAAATGGACCATGAGAGTTAGCTGTGCATGGTATGGTAAGCCTGTAATTCCATCACTTGGGAGGTTAAAGCAGAAACATGGTAAGTTCAAGGCCGTCCTGGCTATGTAGTGAGATGCCATCTCAGAAGGGCAGAAAGTAAATGGCTCCTGACTATATAACACTTGGCAATTACTTTACCATATTCTGTGTCTCCAAAGAGAAGCGTAAGACTCTTCAAGGCCAAACAGAAAGTATGACCCAAAAGACTTATCCAAAGTAACTGGATACCTTCTGTGTCGACTCATTCTTCGGCCAATTTAGTGTCACGCAAAGGCACTCATAAACAGTTGGGTCCATATCCCCTCACCTTCTCTTCAGAAAGGGACATTTCAAAATCATCATTCCTAGAAATTAAAAGACATCAGTGACATTAGGATTTCCATTCCAGCATATTTACAAGTCAGTGAGCACTTAAACATTGGCAACTATAATATTAAGTGACTAGCAAGTGGCACACAGTACCTGAAGACACTAATAGTTCATAGCATATGTTCTGTGAATTAAAACTTATTAAGTTTGCTACCGTAGCAGCAACAGGTGCTATACCAGTTGGGGGAGGGCAGCAGTATCCTTGGCTCCAGCCCCTTGACCACCAGAGTGCATCATGGAACCCAGTAGCCCTTCATAAAGGATGGGAGAGAAGGGGGCCCCATTGAATGCTAGGCTCCTCTGAATGCTAGGCATGAGAACATCACCTCACTTCTGCTTCCTGGCTGGATAAGTCGGAGCTGCATGCCTATGTCACTGTTTCCAAGCTGGGTGGATAGGGCCTGTGTTCCTGTACCGACTCAGTCCTGCTTCCATTCTGGGTGAGTGAGGGCTGCATGCCCAGGTCACCTCACTCCTGCTTCCAATCTAGGTGAGTGGGGGATGTGTGCCTGTGTCAGCTCACTCCTGTTTCCAGTGTGGGTGAGTTAGGGCCGATTGTCTGTGTCACCTCACTCTTGCTTCTGGTCTACATGAGTAGGGGAGTAGGGGCCATGGTGCCTGTGTCACCTCACTACTGAATCTGGTCTGGGTGGGTAGGGGCCATGTGCCTGCACAACCTCACTACTGTTTCCTGGCTAGATAAGTCGGGCCAGTGCCCTTGTCACCTCAGTCCCATTTCTGGTCTGTGTGAGTGGGGGCCAAGTGCCTACATTTCCTCACTCCTGCTTCAGGTCTGGGTGAGTAGGGGAGTAGGGGCCATGTGTCGCACCACCTCACTCCTGCTTCTGGTCTGGGTCGGTCCGACAGGCTCTGAGCTAATTACTCTCTCCAGATGCTGTTTACCATCATGAACTGCAGCCCATGCCAGAGGATAGACTTTTTTAGTTCTCTTAGGAAAGCATGACATTAAGGGATTAGGATGGCACCTTGCTAGGTTTGAGAATTATGTTATAATATTGTGTGTTTGTGTGCATGTGCACTGGGCTTGGGCATTGAACTCAGGGCCTGAGGTGTATCCCTGAGTTATTTGATCAAGTTAGAGCTCTACTGCTTGATCCAAAGCTCAACATATGGCATATTTTGTGGGTAATTGGGGATAAAAGTCTTGCACATGTAATTGTAACCCCTTCGTTCAGTATTTTCACAATAATAAAAAAAAGTCTTCCAGATTCTCCTGTCTGGGCTGGCTCTGAACACTATTCTCAGATCTCAGACTTTTCAGTCGATAGGATTTATAGGTGTGAGCTAATGGTGCCTATTTTCTTGATTGCCATCCAGAAAGAACTGTGCTTGGCAAGTATTCGGGAGTAAAAAGAATTGAACTCTTCCATTGAGCAGTGGTGAAAATACTCAGATTCTACCCCAGCATTGGTGGATCAGGCATTTAATTATACCAATTTAGGAAGGTGAAATCAGAGAATTGCAAATAGAAATCAGTGTGTGGAGGACAGAGTCCTTGAGATTCTTTATCTTTAACAAACTACCACAAACCCAGAAGTGGCACAATAGCTAAGTGGTAGAGCAGCAACCTTGAGAGAAAATGCTCAGGGACAGCACTCAAGCCATGAGTTCAAGTCCGATGACCACAAAAACAAAACAAAACAAGAAAAAAAACCCTGCGTTCTTGAGTAGAAGTTTATCATTATAAATATCGCTTTCCCTTTATATCTAGCTCTGTCACAGGTACATGAATCTTAGGGAATTAATAAACTTGGCTAAAAATACAGGAAGCATTGGTTTTGTGTTTGTGTGTGTGAGTGTGTGTGTGTGTGTGTGTGTGTGTACGTGTGTTTGCCAATTCTGAGGCTTGAAACTGGGGTCTTAATCTCGATTGGATTTTTCCCATCCAGGCTGGCACTCTGCCACTTGGTCCACAGCCCTACTCCAGATTTTTTAATTGTTAATTGGAGATAACAGTTTTACACACTTTTCTGCATATGGAGGCCAATTCTGGAATGTGATTATTTTGAATCCTGCTATAAAACATGTGTATTCAGATAGCTCTACTATAAGGCTAACTTAGATTTCTTTAGGTGTATATGTAGGATTTCTTGGGTGGAATTTCCACACTGGTTTCTGTTGGGGCAGCACTGATTCACTTGCAAACATTGTGTAGGGTATCTTTTCCTACCTCCTTGCACTATTTGTTTTTTTATTTAATAGTCATTCTGATTATGCAGACATGGAACTTCAAGATAGATTTGATTTGCACTTCCTTGATTATTAAAATGTATTTCAATCAATACCAAATTTCAAACTCTACTATAAAACCATAGTAATCAAAACAGCTTGATACTGGCACAAGAACAGACCTCAGGACTAATGGAATAGAATTGAAAATCCAGAAATGAACCTGTAGACCTTTAGCCATCTAATCTTCAATAAGGGAGCTAAAAAAATAGAATGGAAGAAACTCAGCCTCTTCAGTAAATGGTGCTGGCAAAATTGGTTAACTACTTCTAGAAAACGAAAGCTAGATCCATATATATTACCGTGCACCAGAATCAACTCCAAATGGATAAAAGACCTCGGAGTCAAAGAAGACACTCTGAAAACATTACAGGATGGAATAGAAGAAACCCTAGGTCTCTTTGGCACAGGCCGAAATTTTCTTACTAGAGACCCAGAAACACAACAAATCAATAAAAGGTTGGACAAATGGGATTGCATGAAGCTGCAGAACTTCTGCATGGCAAAGGACATAGCTAGCAAGATCAAGAGAAAGCATTCGGATTGGAAGATCTACACTAGCCATACAACGGACAATGGTCTCATATCGAAAATATACCTGGAACTCAAAAAATTAAATCCCCCAAAAACAAATCTTCAAAGAAACAACTGCCCAATAAATAAGTGAGCTAAAGACTTAAAGAGAAACTTCTCTGAAGAGGAAAGAAGGATGGCCAATAGACACATGAAGAAATGCTCAAACTCCCTACCCATAAAAGAAATGCAAATTAAAACAACATTAAGATACCCCCTCACCCCAGTAATAATGGCAAAAATCAAGAACTCTAATAACAACAGATGCTGGAGGGGATGTGGACAGAAGGGTACCTTACTTCATTGTTGGTGGGAGTGTAAACTTGTTCAACTATATTGGAAAGTAGTATGGAGATTCCTCAAATGGCTTTTGGGCATTTACCCAAATGTTTACAAACAAGACCACACTAAAGCTACCAGCAAGACTATGCTTATTGCAGCATTATTTACTATAGCTAAGATATGGAACCAATCCTGATGCCCCTCAGTAGATGAGTGGATCAAGAAAATGTGGTATATATACACAATGGAATTCTATGCATCCACCAGAAAGAATGACATTGCCCCATTTGTTAGGAAATGGAAAGACTTGGAAAAAATTATATTAAGTGAAGTAAGCCAAGCCCAAAGAAACGTAAGTCCCATGGTTTCCCTTATTTGCAATATCTAGTGTATGTCTGAATCAAGCAGAAAAGGTCTGATAAGGTGATGTTAGGGAAATGAACCCTAAGATATGTATTCACATGTTTTCTTTCTTTCATGTGATAGTTTCTAACGCATTTATAAGATTATTCCTTTGTTGCTTTATATGTCCCTCCCCCACAGTATAACCCCTGCTTTCAGTATATTTGATGTGGGTATAATTTGTGGAGGGGATGGGGAAAAACAAGTCGTTTAAATAAGGATACAGGTGGACCCGTTGCAACAATGAGAAGTACAATTCGAAACGATCTTTACAACATTGGTGGGGGGGAGCGGGGAGGATGGGAGGGTGGATGGGAAGGGATTGGAAGGGAAAACAAAGGAGGAGGCTACAATGCTTAATAAGAAATGTACTCATTATCTTGCCCATGTAATTGTAACCCCTCTGTACAGTATTTTCACAACAAAAATAAATAAAAATTTTAAAAAATGTTATAATAAAAAAGTAAAATGTATTCCACAGACACCTGTATCTGTTTTTGGGAACAATCTAGTGAATTCACTTCCCTATTTATTGATAAGATTATTCTTCTTAGGGTATTTCATTTTTTTATAGTCTGTACATTCCAGATATTAGGATTTCTTCTGTTACTCAAAAGGCAAGAGTTCAGACATATTTTATTTAATCTTACCAGAAGATGACTTGTGAGCTTCAAATTATTTAATAAATGATTGATTAAAAAATGATCAGAAGGATGTGGCTCACACAGGAGAGTGCCTGCCAACAAATGTAAGTTCTGAACTCAGACTTCAGTGTCTACAAAAAAAGAGATATATTTTATTATTTTAAAACATAAAAGCTAATCAGCTATACTATCTCAAAATATGTAATGCTAAATATTTCTCTATTGTGCATGATAAAACTATTGCAAATTTTAGCACACACTAACAATTTTTTTTATTTTTTCCTTGGTAAGCATTCAAGGCAGCAAAACAAAAAAATACAATTTGGCCAGGTGCTGGTGGCTCACGTCAATTTCTAGCTACTCAGGAGGCTGAGATCTGAGGACTGCAATTTAAAGTCTGCCTGGACAAGAAATTCTTTGCGGCTTATCTCTAAATAGGCACCAGAAAAATAGAAGTAGTGCTGTGGCTCAAGTGGTAGAGTGTTTCCTTGACCTGAATAGCTGAGGGATTGTCCCCAGGCCGAGTTCAAGCCCCACGACCAACAAAAATCAAAACAAAACAAAACAAGAAATCCAACTTTGTATAAAGAAGAAGAATCTCCAAGTTTTTATTCAAGTTTTTGCAGTTTGTGGCAAATGTTTTCATTGGGTAGAAAGCAGAGAGCTTATATCTGTCATTGTGATAAACTTGCTACTATGTAGCTGCTTTTGTCCCATTTATAATTTCATTCATCTAACCTTGTTGAGGATGAAAAAGCCATCAAGGACAAGACATACTATTTGGCAAAACTGGTAAGTTGAAATGACTATTAATTTCTAGTTTGGCTAAGAAGCTGTGATTTTCCTTCCCTCCCCAGGATTTGAACAATTAGAACAATTGTCTTGATTTTTCCCAAATGTGAAGAAGAGAGCTCATATTCAGATAATTAGAAGATAATGAAAAGAATGTTTAGGAGACAAAATATATTTAATTTTGAAACTTCCGCTCAAAAAATCTTCCAAGAAACTTAGAAAATTTTGGTTATAGAGATTTATATCAAAGAGCTCACTGCAGGTGCTTTATACGTATAATTTCCTACTCAGAAGGATGAGATCTGGGATTGAGATTGAAGACAGAGTGGAAAAGCAATAAATGCATGGATGTTCCCTGCTTTTAGATCATATGTCTCTTCCTCCCATCCTCAATGTGAAGCTGTCTCCCCACATCACCATCCTTCTGATTCACTGACTTTATCATTGTTATTTCTGGTTTTCTCCTTCAGCATGAAATTTGCATGGAACAGGCCATTTGCAGCTGTATTCACACCTGTTTCTCCAGTTGCCTGCAACAGTGTCTGGTCCTTAGTGCTTGTGTGGAGATGAATCTGCTCTGCTCATATAATCTCAGAATTCATTCAAGAATGCTCATCAAGTTGTGGTCTTATGGTTAGTAGTCATTTCTTCTAATTATTTTTTTCCTCCTTGTGTATCTAAGTCCACATAAGGGTGAGATAAGTGGTTGACACCTATCCGTTGTGATGGCAAAGTTGGTTGTAATAACATCGAAGTTTATTGTGAAGCTGTAGGAAGACCCATCTACCAAAGCACCCAAAATGGCATGTTCCCACGTCCTGGAATACGTTTAACAGCTCTGCAATCAAACCATCATTCACTCTCTGCTGGGTTCAGACTCAGCATTTCCCTTTCCTATTTAAAATAAAGAAAAATTCAAGACATGCCTTTTTTCATATGTCTTTGAATTATTGAATTGTATCTCCAAACAAAAATATAAGAATGCCACTAGTGGAATGTAAATATAAGGCAAGGGGAAAAAAAGCATAAAAGTTCCTAAGGACAACATCAAAAGTGGCAGCTGTACAAAATCTGGTTCTGAAAACCAGGATGGTCTTCTCACACCAGTAATCCTAGTATAATATAAGCTAATGAAAGTTTTCTTTTTATGCCAATCCAGGGGCTTGAACTTGCAGCCAGAGCTCTGAGTTCTTTTGCTCAAGGCAAGCAATTCACTACTTGAGTCATACCTCCACTTCTAGTATATTTGGTATTGTAGTGGAAATAAGAATTTCCTAGACTTTTCTGCCTGTGCTGGCTTCAAACAGTGATCCTTGATGTCAGCCTCCTGAGTCGGATTACAGGTATGAGCCACCAGTACCAAGCTAAAAGTTATTTTTGTGAGATATAAAAATTTACTTATACAAGATATATAAAGGAACATAAACAAATGAAACATTAGAACAACAGAACTGAAACAACTTATATAAAAGACATAAAAGGATGAATACCAAGGCCCCAAGTTCAAGCCTCAGGACCAGCACAAAAGAAATAAAGTATAGAAGAAGAGAAGGAATAGCCAGTGACAGAGTTTTAAATTAATCAATCACTGATGGCTGACACATGTTGTATTAACTACATAGGAGGCTAAAGTCAGAAAATGCCATTTAAAGGCAAGCCCAAGCAGGAAAATCCATTGGCCATTTTTCTGTGTGTGCCAGTCATGGGGATTGAATTTGTTTTACTTTACTCAAGGCTGGAGTTCTATTAATCTCAGCTTATTGGTGAAATCGCTACCAGATAATTGGATATAAATAGTATCATGGAATTTCCTATGCAGGCTGGCTTCGAACTGTGATCCTCAGATTTCAGCTTCCTCAGACATTCTGTGCTTTGCATGAGACTCTTACTTCCAATGAACCACCATAAAGAAGAAAAAAACCTGGAGTTTGAGCTGTGGCTACAATGGCAGAAATGAGACAATGACTTCTGGGACAGCACACACACCTTGAGATCAAGCTGCAGAACCAGCACATACAAGAATAAAATAAATAAATGAAAAGAAAGGTGGAAGAAGAAAAGGGAGAGACAATTTCAGATGTTAAAATGAGCAAAACTGAGGTAGCTTACACTTGTTATTGTACTTACTCAAGGGTCTCACATCTGAGGATCAGTGTTCAAGGCCAGCCAAGGCAGGGAAGTCCATGGACTCAACTCTAATTAGTCAACTACAGTTTTTTTTTTTAAAACAACCCAAATTGTGCTGTGGCTCATGTATTAGAGGGCTAGTATTAATAATGTACTGGGACAGGCCTGGGAAGGTGACTCAGTGGGGGAGTGCTTGCCTTTCATGCATGAGGCCCTGGGTTCAATTCCTCAGCCCCTGAGTTCAATTCCCCAGCAACACATAAGCAGAAAAAGATGGAATTAACGCTGTAACACAAGTGGTAGGGCTCTAGCCGTAAGCTGGAGAGCTGAGGGACAGCGCCCAGTCCCAGAGTTCAGGCCCCACGACCGGCAAAAAGAAAATAAGGATACAGGTGGAACCATTGCAACAATGACATGTATAAGACATTGTGTTGAAAAACAAATTTACTACTTTGGTTCAGGGGTGTCAGGGGGACGGCTGGGGTGAGGGATGGAAGGGGATAGTAAGAAGAAACAAAGGAGGAGGCAACGATGCTTGATAAGAAATGTACTCATTACCTTGCTCATGTAATTAATTGTAAGCCCTCTGTATGGTATTTTCACAATAAAAAGAAAAAATAAAAAAAAAATTAGAGGAGAAAAAAATAACTGGGACAATACCTAGGCTCTGATTTATTGCCCCATGCCCAGCATACCTACGAAAATAAAAAATAGAAATTAAAAAAATGTTTCGGAAAAATCCA
>NW_024872535.1:0-19938 GCF_019054845.1 Dipodomys spectabilis | reverse complement strand
CATATTTCAAACCCAAACAGTAGTTAATAAAGTAAATTTCATCACATAAGGTACATTTTAAAAAGTCATGAATAGTTGTCTTATCATATGTTGTTTTATGTTTTTCCCTATCTGTCTAACATTGTAAGAAAAATGATTTTGTCTTGAATATGGGTACTCATCAGAGATGTGACGAACATAAAATCTGTCTTCTATTTCCATCATATTCCTCTATAGTAGTAAATTCTAGTTTTCTTCTTTTTGAAAATCTTGTAGGTAGTAGAAAATATTATCCCATGTCAAATAAAATAATCGAACACCATTGAACAAAGCCATTTATAAAAACTGGTAGGAATACATTCTAAGCCATTTTAAAATTTTCTTGTTTACTAAAGATTAATCTTCCAAATGGATGAGAATAAAATCATGTCTAGGTGCTTCACCTCTCCAGTCTTGCAAATTGTTATTGCAGATGAATTAATTATGGCAATATAAGCTGACATCAGTTCAATTATATGCAGGATTGAAACTCCATGGAATGTATATTAACCTTTCAAAGTATTAACAGACAGTTTAACAGAATGACTATCAGGAAGTTGAAACCAGAGAGGAATAATTGTAAAGACATAGAATGAATGAAAAATGGAACAAGGGGCAAGTCAAGCTAGAATATTCAATGTACACATGTGATAAAGGAAGTAGTAAATCTGAAATAACTCTTGGAGAAGGAGTTGGTTGAGAATGATAGAAGGAGTGATTCTGATCCAGGAGCATTGGACAATTAGATGGACATATTTAATTGTAACACACTTGCACAAACTTCTGAAATTCAGTTAAAAAACACAACAACAAACAAAAACACACAAAAATCGCAACCAAACAGCAATCCCTAGAGAGTAGGAATATGACCTCTCAAAATTTTAAATAGTTAATGAAGGGCAGTCTTGGGAAAAGCAAACAAAGCTGTTCAAAAGGGCACTTTGGGGTATGGGAGTATTTTGAACAGATTAAAATAGATTTTCTAAGGTTATAAATCACCTATATTTGCTGCAGATATTTTCTTCTGTGAGTTTTCTTTGTCTGAACTGGGTACTCCAGTCCTGAGACACACATGATAGCTTGTGAAGATAGAATGGACTAAACAAGATCAAGAACCCATTACTCCACTGGAGACAAAACAGTCCTCTATGTTTTCTCTCATCTCTCTTCACTACTCTTTTTTCATAATCTTAAGTCAAGTCATTTTGAATTATATCTTTCCTTCTTTGCTCTGGCAAGTAATTGGTCAAAATAATTAACTAAATATTATTTGCCATTTTTTTCTATCATGCTGTTTACTTGTCCAAGCAAGTCCATTAAACTTCACCCTTGTATTTGGTTGCCATGAAAACCCAACATCTATGTTAATGAGGACAAAGTTTAATGTAAAACTTTGTCTCCAAAAAACCAGTCCAAGAAGCTGACATTACAAATATTTACCTATTCGTTTTTATTTTTTCTTTTACCTTTAAAGTCTTTCTGTGTCTAAAGTGCCCACAAAATGTACTCCACCAATTTTTGGTTCAAACACTTCTAAACTGAAAGATATATTTTGCTAGCAAGATGCTTAAAGGAAACCGAAGTATACTCCACTTTTATCTTCTCTCTTAATACTCTCCTTAGATAACATATCAGAAACAGTGAAGTTATTCTTTGTAAAATTATTTCAATAGATTATTTTTCTCTTGGTCTTGCATTTGCTCAACAAGTTGCATGAAGAAGACCAGACTTAAATCACCCATACCTTGTATGACAGTGTCTCTTACAATGGACAATACTTTTGTCCTACTTCGATGTCCTCCTCTTAGCTCTTGCCTGATTTGCAATTAATCACAGCTTGTTGACTTCAAGTCTAGTGAAGCTGAAGAACTATAATGCCGACCTCACTACTACATCTTCATGGTTTCTCTTTTTAAACTCTTTTATTTGGATGTGGAATTTATTTTCATGTCTTCATTCAGTCTGTTCTGAATTATAGTGAGCCAAATAGTCTCTATAAAATCACTTTAGGTACCAAAAATATTAACACAATCTATATAAAAAAAATTTGGCCTCCCTCCACTGCTGAAGCCAATATGCTTAGGTAGGCCTTCTAAGAACGCCTTTTCTTACCTTTTCAATTTGCTCAATTCTTTTCTTTTTTTGGGGGGGGGGGCTGTTCTGTTCGTGGGGATTGTACTCTGGGCCTGGGCACTGTCCCTCAGCTCTTCAGCTCAAAGTTAGCATTCTAGCCACAGCACCACTTATGTTTTTTTTTTTTCTTTTACTTATGTGGTGCTGAGGAATCGAACCCAGGGCCTCATGCATGCAAGGCAAGCACTCTTCCACTGAGCCATCTTCCCAGCCTTGCTCAATTCTTTTCTGATCCCAAAACTTTTTGCTTATGTAATAAGGGAAGTCTTCACTATCTCATGTTAATAAGGATATTATATTTTGTGAGCTACTTAGAAATCTGAAATCATTGGTTTGAAGTGTCCAATGTGATGTTTTTCTGTGTTTCACTGCTTCACGTGCAAAGACATTGTGGAAAGTATTGCAAACAGAAAAGTGTAAAGCCAATACATTCTTTCATTGTGAAGGGCACTTTCTCCCTAAGTATTTTGACCCAAATTATCTTTTTCAGAGAATTACTGTTTGGTAATCAAAGGTTAATTCACAAATTTTGATGTCTTATTTTTTTTAAGAAGTTTGAATTTAAATTCCATTAGAACCTTGTTTCACACAGTGAGAGTATATTTCCTGGATAAGGACAATTCTCAAGGGAACCTATACTATTTATAGCAAGGTTTTTGAGATTTGTTTGTTTAGAGTGAAAAGGAGCCATCTTCACCCACATTGCTCCCTCTCAGCTAATTCTCCATGGATTTCTTTGCATGAAAGCCTATTTTCCCAGGCAATTTTAAATTTTATTAATAGGCTAAGTTGTTAAAAGTTTTGAACAATTAAACTTTACCTGTCATTTTTTTTTCTTTTGAAAATATTGTACAAAGGGGTTACAATTACATGGGCAAGATAATGAGTACATTTCTTATCAAGCGTTGTAGCCTCCTCCTCTGTTTCCCCTTCCCATCCCTTCCCATCCTCCCCTTGTCCCCCCACAAAATCCTCCCCGCTCCCCCTCCCTCCCCCCCGCACCAAAGTTGTAAAGTTCGTTTTGGACATAACGACTTGTACATCTCATTGTTGCAATGGGTCCACCTGTATCCCTATTTAAATGATTTGTTTTTCCCCTTCCCCTCCACAAATTATACTGACATCAATACAGTGAAAGCAGGGGTTATACTGTGGGGGAGGGACATACAAAGCAATGAAGAAATAATCTTATAAATGTGGTAGAAACCATCACATGAAAGAAAAAAAAACATCTGAATATATATCTTAGGGTTCATTTCCTTAACATTTCCTTATTTGACATTTATGCTTGACTCAGATATATACTAGATATTGCAAATAAGGGAAACATAGAACCTATGTTTCTTTGGGCCTGGCTTACTTCACTTAATATAATTTTTCAAGTCTTTCCGTTTCCTAACAAATGGGGCAATGTCATTCTTTCTGATGGAGGCATAGAATTCCATTGTGTATATATACCACATTTTCTTGATCCATTCATCTACTGAGGAGCATCTGGGTTGGTTCCATATCTTAGCTATAGTAAATAGTGCTGCAATAAACATAGTCGTGCTGGTAGCTTTAGTGTGGTCTTGTTTGTAAACATTTGGGTAAATGCCCAAAAGTGGGATTTCTGGGTCATAAGGGAGCTCTATGTGGAGTCTTTTGAGAAAATTCCATACTACTTTCCAAAGTGGTTGAACAAGTTTACAACCTGTCATAATTTTTAAACTCTTTTGAAATTCCTTTATCAGAATCGCGAATTCACCAATCCTAATTCCACCTTTACCATCAAAAACAGTTAAAATGTTTTTTGATGATATTGTGTCAATGAAACTATTATTTTCCAGTGACTTTGTTATGCGTATATATGACCATATAAGCTGATGCTGAGCAAAATGAACTCCAAGATATGGAAACAGATTTTTATTTGTGATTGTTGTTTTTTAATGTACTATGTGATTTCTATTTTCTTTGGGCTTTTCCCCTATGGTTCATTCCCTGCTGTATTTGTTTTGGTACCATGTTTATTGTGTATACATTTACCTAAATTAGGGAAGGGAAGGGGAACAACAAAATGGCGAGACAAAAGACAAAGAGCAAACCAATGCAACAGCAATTCTCACAAGACAATATGTTGGAAATGTACATTACAACTTGTGAGGTTATTAGAGTGAAGAAAAACTGAGAAAAACGAGGGAGGGGTAACAAGTTTGAATAGTTATTTATTCACTAAATTACAATTACTGTGAGCCCACTGTACAATACTTTGACAATAAAATTAAATTAAAAAAATAAGTTGCATAAAATATAGCTTATCTCTATTCTGAAAAAAGTACTAAGCCTCTTCTAATGTGATGCCCTCCTTGTTCTGGAACGAACCCCACAATAAACTGGATTGCATGAATTGTTCCCCCACTGGTATTCTTGAAATCAGAACACTTGTAAATATTATTTATATTTATACTTTTTTAACTATCATAGATATGCAGGATGCTAAGATTGAAAGATTACAGTTCAAAACCCACCCAGGCAGGAAGGTTCCTTAGAGTCTTATCTCGAATAAATTTCTCAGAAAAAGCCAGACAGACACAAGTGGCACTGAGGTTGAGGTGGTAGGGCATGAGCCTTGAGCAAAAACAGGCTCAGAGACAGTTTCCAGGCTCAGAGTTCAAGCCCTAAGACAAACCAATAAAGCAAAAGAAAAATAAAAACAAACCCCAAACCTAGCATTTTTCTCATTGTGTACAGAGGCATGTAATTAAGGAAATTGCTTCCTGTGTTACATATAGGTAGAAGAAAGAATCATTCTCTTCATTCCATGTTATACCAAAGCCTCAAAAAATTGCTCTTTTTCTATTTTTAAATTAATACCATCCATTTGTTGGTAACTCTGTCTACATTATTCACATTATCATTTTATACACAAACTATTGGAATTATCTATTAACTAATTTCTAATTATAACTCTCTTGAAAGAATATTCTTGGCAAATAGAATGCCAGAAACATTTGTGAATTTATCAATTAAACCATCTACATAAAAAGAATTTTGTACTATCCTATAGAATATGAAATTACAAACAAAACCAAAATATTTATTTTAAATCTAAATTCTAATTTAGCAATATCTTCAAAGTCTTACAGATGAAATTTGCTATTTCTCCAGGCTTAACCTTTTGTATTACTTCATCATTTCTTTGGAATCCAACAGAATGATGATTACTTACTTTTTCAAATTTTTTATGGGAATCATGAGGATTTTGCATCTAGGAATGTTCGGTAATGAAGAGAGCATTTAAAACTCAACTGGGGATTATACGTGAGTTGTATTGCAATAGGAAACTTGACTTTTCAAAACATAATAACAAAATTAGCCAAATCTTCCAACTGTGTATTCCTTTCTTGAATGGTTTGTGTTATTAATACAAAATTATACTACCTGCTCTAGGGAAGCTATCACTATGTAATTGCACTCTTTAATCTCCTGTCTTAGTCTGAGTGCTAGAATTCTAGCCTTGTATCACATTGCCCTGTCATAGTTTCTTGGTTTATTTAATCTAGATACAGACTTGCAATTCTGAACTACTCCAGTGATATTATCCACTAGAATGACTGTTCAGACTGTTTATCTACTATTTTCAAAGATATTTTAACATTTCACACAAGATATGAAAATTTTCAGATGCACCTACAGGGGTCTCTGATTCATTTCTCCATGGATCCGATCCCTTTAATAATGATTACTTGATTCTCTTACTATCTCTGGTACCTACCTATGTAATAGTCTCAAACTTTTTTGAAGGTAATTCACTTGAGTACTTTCTAATTTTAAAAATTATTACTTGATTCTAGTGTTACTCAGGACATATTTTCTATTGTTTTCTAATTTTTCTACATATTCTGAGAGTTGTTTCATTTGTGTATTCGTGTGTGCATATGTAAGTGCCTCTGTGTTTGTGTATCTTTGTATGTATATAAGCAAAAGCCCCAAGCTCTTATCCATCAGTCTTGCTCATGACTGGTATTCCATCACCTGAGCCATTCTTCCAATCCAGCTTTTGGCTGGTTAATTATAGGTATTGTCACAAAGAGTTCTGCCCAAACTGGATACAAACTGAACTTCCCAGACCCCTTTACATTCTAAGGTTTTATTTCTCCAGGAGTATCAACTTTTAAACTACAAACATTTTTGTGAGTGTAAAGTCTAAGCTGTGTACCAGATTTTTCACACAGGAATTCATATAAAGATAGATGAACATACACATTGCGTGGACTGAGTGTACACTGTTAGAAATGTGATCTTAAACCAGGAGGCAGTGGCATCTGAGGATTGGGTTTCAAAGCCAGCCCAGGTAGGAAAGTCCCGGAGACTCTTTTCTCCAGTTAACTACAAGAAAAAGGGAAGTGGCACTGTGGCTCAAGTGGTAGAGTGTTAGCCTTGAGCTGAATAGCAGAGGAAAAGTGCCCAGGCCCAGAGTTCAAGACCACAACCACCAACAAAAAAATATATATAAGTAAAAAAAAGGAATGTAATCTTAGCCAACCGTTCATTGCTAGTATAATCCCTGTTCTCTCAAGATGCATTTTGTCCCCAGTTAAGTACATGCTCTCATATCTGACTTGCATTGGAAAAAGAATTATTCTTCCATTCTACTTTTAACAAATTTGCATGATTAGCACGTGTGATTTAGAAAGGGAGTGGCCTCATACTTCGTGTTCCACTTAGGAATAATGCTTTCTGTATATCACTCCCATAAATCAACATACTGGAAATGGCTTTATTGTTTCATTGTTGTCTTATTTGTAGAGTCTTCTATAGTGTATTGAACCCTTAGACTTAAAAACAGAACTTCACTTTCTCCTATTATTGCTATTGTTCTCTTACTGTTAACTCATGTACACTTGGGAAATAATGCGCAGCACATATACTCACAAAAAGAAGGACCTGAGAACCTTCTTCCCATTAAAAATTCGCCTTAATTTACAGAGAACTTACAAAGTTTGAACTCAAGGTACTCATTGATAATATATTTATAAGCAACATAAATTTCATATTTTCTCTTTACTAAGTTGTCTCTGAAACACATGTTACCTCAAGTCCAAAGATGTCCTTGTGTTATTTCAGTGAACCCAGAAAACTTTCATCATACTTCAGGCAGCACCATAGATTGTTACTGGAAATTACTGCTGCTGAATGTGGAAACTCCCAGGAGAGGAAATGAACATAGAGGAATGACAAAGGTCATGTTAACTTCTGCTTTCCTTTTTACTGTACAAAAAAGAATCCCAAGGCTTGAAGGAAACTCTGTCCCTGACATTTTCGAGTGTGTTCTATACTCATATAAAACTTTTCTGTAAACTTCTAGTTGAGAGTATTACAAAAAGAAATAATGTGGTATTTGAAGGCCAGCATAGAACAAAAGGAAATAACGTTGTTAGAAAAGTGTTCTACAGCAAAGAAACAAAGACATGGAAGTTTTAAAGTGTCTTATGGATGGATATTTCACTCCTGAGATGATTCTCTTGTTGCAGGAGACAGTTATCAATTCCTTTAGTCTGGCTCTGAGTTCTCCAGAGCAATAAGGATTCCAAAAAAGCAGGATCCAGTGAGTATGATCAGCAAAAGGAGTCTCTTCTCAGACCAGTACTCCTTTAAGGATGGTCCCAAATAAATATGTGGGGTTATTTTTGTTTCCTTGTTTGTTTGTTTAGTTTGTGTTGGTTCTAGGGCTTGAATCCAGAGGCTATACCCTGTCTCTGAACAGTTGTCTTTCCTGCCCACCTTCCTACAAAGCTAGTACTCTACTGCTTGAGCCAAACTGCACCTACTGCTTTTTTTTTTTATTTTTTTTTTAATTACAGATAAGAGTTGGACAGACTCCCCTGTCTGGGTGGGCGCTGAACTAAGATAGTAAGAAAGCTAAGTGACATCAACTGTATGGACTTATCTTTTGAAACAAGAAATATTAGTTGAGGGCTGGGAAAGTGGCTCAGTGGCAGAGTGCTTGCCTTGCATGCATGAGGCACTGGGTTTGATTCCTCAGCACCACATAATCAAAAAGAAAAAAAAGTAGGAAGTGGCGCTGTGGCTTAAGTGGTAGAGTGCTAACCTTGAGCTGAAGAGCTGAGGGACAGCGCCCAAGTCCAGAGTACAGGCCCCACATCCAGATCCCCCCCCAAAAAAAAGAAAAGAAAAAATTATTATTTGTAAATGATTGTCAAACTAATATTTGACAATTTTTAAAAGAAGAGAATATGTCCAGCAAAGAAGCCATAACTTAAATTTTAACTCAGCAAAAGTAGGTGCACTGAATCATTTTAGAATTATTTCTTCTGCTTGGGAAGATTATTGACCTTGCCCTTCTTTTGGGGGAAACTAAAAGTCATATTTCACTTTTTTTATTGGTCTTGGGGCTTAAACTCTGATTCTAGGCATTGTCCCTAAGAAGTTCAGTTCAAGTTGAACGCTCTAGCACTTTAGCTACAGCACCACTTACGGGTTTTTGGTGGTTAATTGAAGATAAGATTCTCATAGATTTTCCTAATCTGCCTTTGAACCACAATCCTCTGGTCTCAACCTCCTGAATAGCTAGGATTACAGGTGTGAGCAACCAGCACTCATCTCACATTTGCATTTATGTGCAAATATGCAGACAAAGTATGAAATCTTGAACCAAATGATGACATTGAAGCTTTTCAGAAAATTTGAGTTAGCAATAATTATGTCCTCCTTTTCCAAGTTGTTACATTAAGGACTAATGAGCTATGGGACCCTTACATTAGTATCTCATGCCATCTGTATATGTGTAGTATCAGGAAATGTTCATAGAGAAATACAGAAAGACAGGTTTTTAGAAAGCAAAGGAGATCTGGTATGAAAGAACAGCATAGGAGATACATTTTTTTTTATCACACAGAGCTTAAAAACTATCCTAAGAGATTTAGAATGGCATAGGCAATGAGGAACAATCCTAGTTGATAACTAGTGCTTCAATAATCAGAAATGGTTCCCTAGAACAGCTTCTGGTATACCTTACCTACCATTTTATTCCTTCCATCTGGAGTTTTTCCTTCTCTTCTGTCACAACTGTTAATTAGCCACTGCCTTTTTGGTGCCATGACTGACCAAAAAGATTTCCAAATCACACTTTGACTACCCTTCCCTTTGTGATTAGCAATGACCACACAAAAGCCTGGAATCATTGAATTTCCAGAATTAATCTTCACCTGACATCTAAGCACATTCCTGGCATTAATTCCTGTGACCTAATAAACAAAACTTTTTATTTCAACACAGTATCCTAATATGATTAAAGTACATGAATTAGAGACTATTTTCAAGTGTCAGTATGGAAGGAGCAATTATATATATTCCAAGTGTGGGTTCTTTATTTGCATTAACTAAATAAATGTTTTTTGTTTTGTTTTGTTTTGTTTTTGCCAGTCCAGGGGATTAAACTCGGGGATAGGGAATTATTCCCGAGCTTCTTTTTTTACTCAAGGTAAGTACTCTACCACTTGAGGCACAGCACCACTTCCAGTGTTTTTTCTGTTTATGCGGTACTGAGAAATTGAACCCAGGGTTTCATGAATGCTAGGCAATCACCGTACCATGAAACCATATTCCTAATGCCCTAAATAACTTATTTTTAATAGGGCATTATATTTTCATTCCATAACTATGTATCATAATTTTGGCCAGGTGCTACAAAATGATGTTGAAAACAATACTAAGTCCAATAAGGGTGGATAGACAATGAATAACCATCATGGTCTAGCCAGGGCACAGAGAGGCTTACCTCATGGAAATGTTTCAACAGGCTGAGCTAGACAGCTCCTGACCCAAAGCCCACCCCCGGAATGAGAGGGCCACCTTGGGTTCCAGCCACATGGGGACGCTGGGCCACCTCCTTCAGCACCCATTCAACCTGTTCCTGTGTGTGAGGGAGAGAAAGAAAGTCAGAATTACACTTAAGTCAGTGCTGATGGCTCAGAACTCTCATCCTAACTAGACAGGAGCCTGAGATTTGAGAATCATGGTTCATAGCCATCCCGAGCAGGAACGACTGTGAGACCCTTATCTCCAAAGAACCATGAGAAAACCGGAAGTGATGCTGTGGGCTCAAGTGGTAGAGTGCTAGCCTTGAGCTGGGGAGCTTGGGAACAGCTCCTAGGCCTAGAGTTCAAGCGCCATGACTGACAAGAAGTGGACTTTTGACCACAAGAAGTGGACTGAATAGCACACATTGTCCTAGAGAGCATGGCAGAGAAGTCAGGCTGAGCTTCCTCTGAACTTGAGGTCATAAGTAGGTCTCCTGGCTTCTCTATGCCTTGATTTTCCCAGCTGCAAATCTTAACACAGTGAAGGATCTCCTTCCTCATGAAGATAGGATAAGGATGAAAGAAAGCCATGTTTTGTTTCATAATCCCAGAGGTGTTGCATGAATAATAACAGGTCCCACCTGTGCCCTTTCCTGGTATCTTCTTGTCATATACTCCCAGAATTGTCAAGAAGCTTGTATGAAGGCCACTCCCTCTGAGCTTAGCCATATTTGAGATCCCTCTGTATAAATCCCTTGTTTCTTCACAACTGTTCTGTGAGGAGACTGAGGTCCTATGTTTGAAGCCCTACACAGAGCTTCACCTGTGGTCAAAAATTGGCTGCTGTGGAGTAAGAGTTTGAGTTAATCCATCTAAACTGATGACTGAGCATGGCGCTACATGCCTACCATCCCAACTACAGAGGACCAAGCCTGGTGGAGCGATAGGAGGACCATGATTCATCCCAGCCTGAGCATATATTGATTCTCTATCTCAGAAATTCCCAAGACAGAAAGGTGGCTCCTCAGAGCTGGGGAGATGAAACAAGCAGGGGATCATGGTGCCTCTAGATGCATGTCTGAACTAGGGTAGGAATGGTGTTGGGGGGGCCATACACCTGTGCTGCTGGGAGAAGCTGTTGGTGGCTGCTCTGGGTGGGGTGAGCAGCAATGGCAGCAGCATTGCGGGTACATGGACCCAGAGCAGAGCACCTGGGGCAGAGGACCAGGTGGGGGCCTTAGGCTAGCTGGCAGCAAGCCATTGCCTGAGGTATGGTACCCAGCACTGCGGGGAAGCAGAGGAGGGGGCCAGGGCGCCACCAGGAGTATGAATATCCTACTATACTCAAATTCTCTTGTGCACCACTCAGCCACCTCTGCCTTCCTCAACTGCTGGTAGTGGTGTCAACTAACAGAATGAATCCCTGTGCTACCTGGAAGCATAGAATGTGGGCGTGGCCACCATTCTTGTATCCCATTGTTCAGAAAGAAACATGATAGAATGGGAGTGTAGGCAGAATTCTGAGATGCAAGCAGCATGGCTGGAGTAAAGATGACAGCGTCTCCCCTAGCCCATTTCCCAGAGAACTCTGTCCAATTCAGTTGGGTACAAGAAGGTGACCTGCTTTAGCCAGATAGCTGCACAGATTGTTGTGTATGTCTCATTGTTTCCAGTCCCAGACTTTAACTCAGGATCTGGGCAGTCTGTGAGCTCCTTTTTCTCAAGGCTGGCCCTGTACACTGGAGCCACAAGGCTTCTGGCTTTGTTGGCAATGAAGTTGGACAGGGGTCTCAAGGACTTTCCTGCCTAAGGTGACCCTGATTCTCCTGTCACAGCCTGGTAAGTATCTAGGAGTACTGCTGAGAACCACTGGTGCCTGCCTCATCATTGGTCTTGCTGATATTCTTGTACAGACAAGTGAGTTCCCTATCCACGGATTGAAGTCATGGAAGCTGGAGCCCACAATTCAAATCCTGGCCCTGCCATCTCCAAATGGCAGGAGATACTAAGAAACTTGTTCCTATCCATATGATTACAAATGGAATGTGATATATGTCTTGATTTCATGAGCAGATCTTGAATGATTCTAGCATAAAATTATTCACAATTATAGGACACTGGTCAATTTTAGCTAATACTTTATTAAGCATTTAAACAATCACATACATATAATGGAGGCATAATGAAATACCTAAGAATTGGGCCGTACATACTATAAAGGTTCCATTTTTCTGCCAGGACTGGGATTTGAACTCATGATCTGGGTAACTCTGTTGCACTGTGTGGGAAAGGGAAGCTGGCTTCCTTGAATTCAAGAAATTCCAGTCTGATCCTTAGGCCTGAAATAGATCCCCACCACTAGAAAACATCCTATCCATGTACAACTTAAATATATGATTTATATTTATATCCATATGTTGACTCCATAGGTGTTAAGTATAGTTATTTTATTTTTTGTTTTATTCATTTATTGACCATTTATGTCATTGACTATTATGGCACATAGAACATTGATTACATTGATTAAATAGGATATAGGTCTACATATGTATTGTACTTCATACCTGACACCGAGGACATTCACAGAAAAGGAAAACATGTGTCGCCATCAGCTTCTTACTCCACGATTCATTGCTTGGGAGTGCTGGCATCTGAACTTATGGCTTACAAGGCCAAATTCATGAATGGGTGAGTGTCATCATGACATCCTGGGGCAAATTGAGCTGACAGGCTGTTTTCAGGATCTGAGATAGAGCCCCAGGTGTTAACAAAATAAGAACAGATTAACATGCAGATGGCATTATGCTATTAAATATATATCTTTATAGAGTGCCAGAGTCGTCTATACATTTCTCAGTTATACAGATTACATTCCTACCAATTCCTAGGTATTTATTATGGATCCACATAATTAATGTTGTTTTCATCCTTAAAATATTAATGAAATCAATTACTGTCCTGAAATTATGGCATTCCTGTAAGTAATTATATTCTTTCAATGCTTCATGAATATTAAATAAAATTAATCAGCCTCCTGAAATGATGATGTCTAATTTTATAGGAGCATCATTCACGATCAATTCATTCAACCATGACATTGACACCATTCCATTGTTATTCCTATGGATGAGAACCAGTATCTTAATATCTCCTGCCATTAGTTGGTGTCAGAATGGGGATTCAAAATCAGGGCCTATGTTGCCACGTAGCCGTATGGCTTCCCCGATAGTCTGGCAGCCTTTAGCAATGCAAGGTGAAGTACCCTTTGCAACAGTGTCATTCAGACCCAGAATTGTCACCATGCAAAGGAAGAAAACATAAAAAGGCCACATTTTTTCTGTGCATTTTTTTCCAGGCAAGGCCTGGAGCAGCTATGGGACCAGTGGGTGCACCGCAGCTTAGGGTGATCAGAGCTGAGGCAGAGTTACCACGAACTGAGTTCAAGCCCTGTGCTGAGAAAAAAAATAAAAATAAAAACAAAATTAAAAAGTAAAAAAATTAACTACTTGGCTTGCAATTCCCGCAATTCATTCTTCCAGGCTTTGAATTTGACCTCAGGGTCTGGGTAAATCTGCAGCAATGTGGATGAAGGGGAAGATTACCATACTTGAAGATAAGAAAGTCAAGCCTATTCACTAGGCCTGAATTCAAGCCCCAATCCTGGAAAACATACTATTTATAATCATTGTAAAGATAAGATTTATACTTACCTATAGATGTTCAGTACATTCATGTCTGATGTGATTGTTCCTTGTATTTTTTGTTTTATTCATTTATTTAACATCAATTGTACTATGATGAAACCCATTCCCTTTATTACATTGATGACATCTTATCACAGAGCATCTAGATTTGTAGAAATGTTCTCCATCATGCCTGACACCAAGGATTCTCAGAGAAAAGGTAAACCTATTTCACACTCGGCTTCTTATTCCATGATCCACTTGTTGGTAGTGCTGGAATCTGAACTCAGGGACTAGCAGGACCAATTGGAGAATAAGTCAAGGTGTGAGCAACTATCCCAGGATCTGACAATGACCCCCAGGGTGTTCCACTATAGTCATAAATTCATTACTTAAACCTAGGATCTATATTGACATACATGTGTGGACACGATTTCTGTTCGGTGTACTTCTTCTTATTTTGTCTCAAATTCTAGGAGGTATTGCTTATTTTACTAAGTATGGTCACAGGTATAACTGTTCTAACATGGATGACAACCTGTTCCCATGGTTATAAGGTTGCCTATGCATTCTCCATTCTAGTTAGACACTGGACATTCACGTTAGAGGAAAGGCTGTGCAACAGCTGGCTTCTGACATCAGCATGAATGTTTTGTCAGTTCTGGGACTTGAACTCAGGTCTGGGCAGCTCTGTTGTACTAGGGGAGAAGGGGAAGCTCACCATCCTTGAGGAATAGAATTTCAGGCCTGGTCCTAGGCCTGATTTGAAGCCCCAGCACAACAAGCCCACCTTTTTTAAACATAATATCTCTCTTTACCTACAGGTGTGGTATGCATCTTGCATTCAGTGTAGTTATTCTTTTTATTTTGTGTCTTATTCAAGGATGTATTTTATATTTTGTTGAGTATGGTGACAGATATAACCGCTGATATGGATGACAACCTATTGTCATGGCTATAGAGTTGCCTATATAGCATTCTCCATCTTCGATGAGACCCAGGACATTCACAGGACAGGAAAACATGGGCAACCACTGGCTTCTCACATTAGAATGAATCTTTTGGCAGTGCTGGAATTTGAACTCAATGCCTAGCAGACTCAATTGATGAATGGGTCACGATGAACACAGAAGCCTATGAGCCACTAAGGAGCTAGGTCATCCCAGGGACCTGAGATCATGCCCTGGTTGGGGACAATATAGTCATAAATTCAAAATTAAACAGAGGATCTATATTTCCAAACATGGCTGGGCATCATCTTGCATTCGGTATAGTCACTCTCTTTAATTTGTGTCTCATTCATTGATGTATTTTGTATTTTCTTGAGTATAGGGAGACAGATATAACTGTGGTGAACTGGATTACAACCTATTCCAATGAGTATACAGTTGCCTATGCATTCTCCATCCTAGCTGAGACCCAGAACTTGCACAACACAGGAAAACAGGTGCAACAACTGGCTTCTCTCATCAAGGTGAATTTTTGGTAAAGCTGGGATTTGAACTCAGGGCCTACGAGGCCCAACTGCACAATCGGTCCACGTGAGCACACCAGCCTGTGAGCCATAAGGAGCTGGGTCATTCCCAGGAACTAAGATTGAGCCCCAAGGAGGCCAAAATAGTCCTCAATGCATCATTGAAACATGAGATATATATTCACATCCGTGTGTGGACTGCATCGTGCATTGAGTGTAGTTATTCTTTCTTTTGTATGTTATTCATGGATGTATTGTGTATTTTCTTGAGTATATGATGAGAGATATAACTGGGTTGACATTGATAACAACTTATTCCCATGGCCACAGGGTGGTCCATGCATTCTCCATCCTAGCTGAGACCCACGACTTGCACTGGAAAGGAAAACAAGTGCAATGATTAGCTTCTGACAGAAAGATGAATCTTTTGGCAGGGCTGGGATCTGAACTCGGGGCCTAGCAGTCCCAATTGGAAATTTGGTCCACATGAGCACACCAGCCTGTGAGCCACGAAGGAGGTAGGCCATTCCCAGGACCTGAGATTGAGCCCCCCACCATGGGGGGAAGAGTGAGAAGCACAATAGTCATCCATTCATAAGCTGAAGTAGTATGCAAATAAGTACATATTTGTATAGGGTAGGAGAGATGGTGTCCTGTGATGGAATCCAATCTACCATGGGACTACTGATTCTTGGATCTTTCCTGATGCCTCCATTCATGACTGTGATGATTATTGTCAGCTTCATCAACTCTTCTTTACCCCATTAATCTATGCCCCATAAGTCTTGCCTATCATTTCCTACTCTCATCATGCACGAACTACTCATTCAAGGATGAGATCGATAGCATACCATAACTCTTCCTAGGTTCAGAACTGAGTAGCTCATGATCTCCCGCCATTCCCTCCTCATAGCGGTGGCTTAATTCAAGATTCAGGCCTGCAAAAGATAAACCTTATATACATTTTAAAAGTAGGATTTATACTTCCACAGAGATTTTCAGTCCATATTGTGTTTGGTGTGGTTATTCATTTTATTTCTTGTTTTATTCATTTATTTACCATTTATTTTATTGACTCTGATGACACCTATACCATTTATTAAATTGTTTATATCCTATCGTATAGCATCTAGATTTTGGATGTGTTCTCCATCATGCCTGGCAATGCTAGGATCTGAACTCAAGGCCTAGCAGGCCCAATTCATGAATGGGTTAGTTTGAGCATGGCAGCCTCTTGCCAATGAAGCTGTGAGGGGGTTCCCACATGCTGAGATTGACCCCCAGGTTTAGACAAAACAGCGATACATGGATAGGCAAACTGTGGTATACAAATAAATACATATTAGTAAAGAGTGCCAGAGCCGTCTATCTCTGATTGAATGACACCTACTACATTCCTACCAATTCTTAGGTATTTATTATACTGCCAGTGAAGGAAAATTATTCGTTTCATGCTTAATAAACTATTAAGATCAATCAGCATTCTAGGATTATTGCATCCAATTTTAGACTAGACCAAGGCACGAAGTACTCTTTCAACCAGTATTCCTATGCATAGGAACGAGTCTCTTGTGATCTTCTGCCATTCGTGTCAGGACTGAGATTTGAAGCTAGGGTCTATGTTGACAGGTTGTCCCATGGCTTCCCTGAGAGCCCATCAGCCAATAGCAATGGCAGTTCAGGTCCACTTTACAGCCGTGTCATTCAGACCAAGGATGGTCACTGTGTAAAGAAAAAAAAAATCATAAAAACCGAGCCCTCTGCAGCTCACCATTTTTTGTGTTTTCCAGCGTTTTCTTTTCTTCCTGACAGCCCACTGGGCCTAGGATCTCAGGATCGGCTATGGGTCCAGAGACTGCATCCCAGCCTAGGGAGATCCAAGCAGAGGCAGTTTCCACGACCTGATTTCAAGCCCCATGGTTGGCCAATAAATGAATAAATAAATAAATAAACAAAATTTAAAAAATGAAGCTCCCTGGTTTGGAATTTCTGCGAGTTTTATTTCCTAGAAAGGGATTTGAACTCAGGTTCTTGGTAAATCTGTAGCAATGTGAGGGAAGAGTTGCCACTACTTGAGTTCAAACCCCATGCCCACCAAAAATGAAAAATTAAGTCACTGACCTCGGTAGGGGGAGCTAGTTGTCAAGATGGGAGGGAAGGGATGGTAAGGGGAATACAAAGAGGAGGCAACAGTGCTCAATAGGAAATGTACTCATTACATTGTTCATGTAACTGTGACCCCTCTGTACAACATTTTACAATGAAAAACATACAAAAAAGAAACATATTAGTTTTCAGAGAAGCACTTTGGAGGTAAAGGAAGGAAATCTGAATAGCTGTACAAAATTCTACGCTGCCTATTTTTAATGTTCAGTATGGAATTGAATAAACATAACTGCTTCCATTAAAAAAAATTAAGTCACTGCCTTGGAACTGGGGCCAGTATTTCTGCCATTGCTAGCATTTGAGCTCACCATCCAGGTAACTCTTTTGCAACATGGGTGAAGGCAAAGCTCACAGCTTTGAGGAAAAGAAATTCAGGCTAGAGTTCCCAGGGCCCGAATGAAGGCCCTGCAATGGAAAAAAATATTTCTATACATGTGTAATGAATGTATGATATATACTTACATATGTATGTTAATTTCATATTATGATTTTTATTATTGGTTTTTATTTGATTCATTTATTTATTGATTATTGTGTTTAGTATTATTATACACATAATATTTATTCCATTTTGCACATCTATTATAAAATTATGCACAATAATTTAGGACATTGACTTATTTTTCCTTAATATTTTATTAAGTTTTGAAACATAATACATCATTAAATGGAGCCATTTGTCACAGTATTCACATGTTTAGAGTCTCTCCCAAGTATGAGCTTTTTCTTTTCTTTTTCCTTTTTTTCTTTTTCTTTTTATTGTGAAAATACTGTAGAGAAGGGTTACAATTACATGGGCAAGATAATGAGTACATTTCTTATCAAGCATTGTAGCCTCCTCCTTTGTTTCCCCTTCCTATCCCTTCCCATCTTCCCTGAGTTTTTTCTTTTCTTTGGATATCTTCCTATAGAGATTTTTTAGATGATTTATACTCAGAAGCCTTTTCCTGAGGATAGGCAAATTGAGGGATAAAATTTTACGGGAGGGGATAGAAATGTGTCTTAGTAGTAAAGAGCTCCCTCCTCAGCATGCATGAATGCCAGGGTTTGAATCCTCAGTGACAGATACTCAGGAAAAGCCAGAAGCTATGGAGTGGTTCAAGTGGCTAACCTTGAGGAAAAGAAGCACAGAGATAGTACCAAGGCCCTAAGATCAAGCCCCAGGACTGACAAAAACAATAGGCCAGATGCCAGTGCTCAAACCTGGAATGCTAACTTGTCAGGAGGCTGAGAGTTGAAGACTACAGTTCAAAGACAGCCTAGGCAAGGAAAGCCTGTTAGACTGTTATCTACAGTGAACAACCAAAAGACCCCACCTGGCGCTGTCGCTCTAGTGGTAGATTGTTTGCCTTTAGTTGAAGGGCTCAGGGACAGTGCCCAGGCTTGAGTTCAAGACACACAACTGGAAAAAAATGAGGATTAATCAAAGTACTTTCCTATTTGCTAATTAGGAGAACATTCTCTTGAAAATGAACACTGATGTACACCAGAATTGGAGTCAGAGCTCCAGATTCAAATGTAGCAGATTTATATTCCCAGCCTCTTAGACTCTAGCATTGTAACCTTGTGTCCTACATGGTTCTTAAAGGTCCATTGTTGAAAGGCTTAATATGCTTCCCAAGCCCTATGTGATAAGCAGTTGACTTGTATTGTTAATGTCCTTACATTTCTGAACCTAGCAGAGCACCAGTCGCTCATGCCCAACACCCTAGCTCATGAGGCTGAGGTCTCAGGATCACAGGGTGAAGCCAACCAGGGCTTGAAAGGTCTATGACACTCTGACTTCCACTTCTGAAAGGTCAGATGTTCAAGAGCTTCCTGTGTTTCCCTTGGTGATGAGAAGTTACTTGCACTCTAAATGTTCTTAGAGTTCTCGAGCTATAGAAGCAGGAAAGAAACATTATTGAACCATCCTGGGTTCAAATAAAGTTCTCAGGATCCAAGCCCTAGCACTGTTTGCAGAAAAACTCCAGTGTAACACTGTAATTGAAGGACAGAAAATGGTTGCAAAAGCCAGGCTAAGTGCAGAGACCTAGGCCTGCAGGATTAGGAGGTAGAATGTACACACTCAACAGGGAAGTCAGCTGCAAAAGCCAGCAATGGGGGGAACTCTGAAACATTTGTTAGAGTTAAAACAGGGTCAGGCTTTTCTCAGCCTCTTCAAACAATGACTAATTAACCTTCCTTTCTCCGGTGAAGGGAGCCTCAGGCTATCTTTAGGTTAACAATAGAGAGCCAGTTTAGTGGGGGAGAGGAGAGGAACAGAGAAGAAAAACTCTGCTCTCTGGTCTTAAGCAGTGGGGTTTTGACTCTCCATATGTCAGATTTAAAGACCATTCTTCTAACTCTGCCAGTCCATTCTCCTTCCTTCATTCTGCACATCATTAATGCAAATTCCTAGTCCAAGGAGAAGCAGGGCCCTTTCTCTTCTGTCTCCAAGCACCTGAGTTAAAAACTGGCTCTGCCCTCGTGGCTTTGGGGAATTTGGCTGACTGAGAAGTGTTAAAGAGACAGTCTTCCTGCTCTGTAGTTGTGTGAAGGTGAAGTTGGTGGCCGCAACACTGAAGAAGGCATCATGACTGGGAATTGTTCCCTTCATTCCTCCTGACATCCAAGACCAGGTTAATCTATCATGTTTCTTTCTATCTATCTATTTTTCTTT
>NW_024872534.1:0-22637 GCF_019054845.1 Dipodomys spectabilis | reverse complement strand
ACTGGAGTCTGCAGGACTCCAGGGAGGACTCCACAACAGTGCATTGACCCGGAAGGGAATCCACGCTACCAGTGGGGGCCTGGAGCCCCCTGCCCAGATGCCCACAGACACCATCAATGCCCTGGGTACGGTTCCCCTCTCATCCTTTGTCGTGGTGAGCCATCTGCCATATCACACCATTCACCACTTCCCAGACCCTCCTAGCTTCACAGCCCCTGCTCTCCTCCCCCACATCTCATTCCCTAATTATGTTTGGCAGACACATTCCCAAGCCTTGAATTAGCTCCAACTATACACACGAGAGCAGAGTGTCTGGATGGAAGAGTGCGGCTGTGGTCACACTCATGAGCCTTCTGGCTGAAGACAGAAGGACAGGTGTCCACTCTGGTCTGTGTTTCCCACAGATCTCCTAGTGGAGACCTACACAGGCCCAGCAGCTACAGTTGGCTACAGGAAAGGGGAGGAGGGAGGTGGAAAGAAGTGGAAAGGAAATCTACTGAAACCTTCTCCAAAATGATGAAGGAGAAAACAGAATTTGTGGCTGGGCTTGTACTGGGCATTCATGATAAAAGAACAACAAATACACACATACACACAAATAAAATGCATTTGCTCTTTTTAGATACGGTGACTTAAATATATTTTCATTGTTCTCATCTCCTTACTCTCCCAACACACACACACACACACACACACACACACACACACACACACACACACACACACACACACAAATCCAAACCGGTGACAGAAGACTAATCCATGCAGCACTTGGAATTTACCACCTGATCATTCACCTGAGCACATTCAGTCTGTACAAGGAGAAAGATGATATCTCTCTCTCTCTCTCTCTCTCTCTCTCTCTCTCTCTCTCTCTCTCTCTCTCTCTCTCCCTCCCTCTCTCTCTCTCCCTCTCTCCCCCATCTCTCTCTCTCTCTCTCTTTCTCACACACACAGACTCAGAGCATTGTCTCTCCCGAGTTAGTTGGTTCCTCATATGGGAAATGTACAAGCTCTAGCATGGGGGTCCCTGGTCAGAACCAGGGGATCCCACCAAGGGGAACATTGCTCTAAAAACACAGAACCACCCTGCCTCTCCCTTTCTCCAGGGACAGACCCTTCCCATTGGGAACAACCAGCATTGAGTCCCCATTCATTAAAACCCTATGCTAAGACTCTGGGTGAAGGCGTGCTGAGACTGATGGCTCCTCAGAACCAGGAGAGAAAACAAAGAAGGGGTCATGGTGCCTCCAGAGGGGTGTCTGACCTGGGGTGGGGGCATTGTTGGGGAATTTGATGGGTTCCTAAGGGCTATATACATGGATGGACCTCCCTACTTCCAGACTAGATGCTTCTGGGTGACTTGGTGGATTCTTGAGGAGGACGAGGAGACCAGATGAACCAGGAGCACTAGCAGAGCTGGCAGAGCTGGGAAATGTGATCACCCTGGGAAAACTGTTAACACCTGAGGTGGGGGGGGGCAGGACAGGTGTATGTGTGTTGGAGGAACACGCCTCCCAAATATTCACCTCCTATCTGACCCCCAGTGCCCTCACCTCCCTTCTGGGCTCTTCTGGAACCTCCTCAGATGATGTGACTGAGCACAGAAGACAGACAAGGGCTCCCACAGCAATAAGGGGGCTTATCTTCTGCATCCAACACCCTCCACCCCCAGAAAAAAAGGAAAAGACCCGAGAGGTGCTGCTAACCACCTCTGACTAAAGCCATCAGGTTCCCACCAGGGAGAAGAAGGGTTCAGATATGCGGCTGTGTGGCTCACACTGCTCCAGGCCAGGGGCTCTGTGGTGTCTCCTCCTCACCCATTTCTTCATCTCCCCTTTTCCTGGGGACACTGGCCACTAGGGATGGGGGTGGGATCCCAGGGTCGACACCCCACCCCAGCAACTAGGTCTCATTTGTGGCAGTGCCAGGGTGGACTGTGGGACACGAGGCAGGTGCGGGTGGGACAGGAGAGGGGAGGCAGGAGGCGCAGGTCTGGATCCACTGGGGGGGGTGACAGGGAGTCATGAGGTACAGGGGTCATGGGGTGTGGCCCCAAGGGGCAGGCACTTATGTATGCTACTGGGCAGAAGATGTAGGTGGCGGCACCTGGTGCTTGAGGGCCCTGGAGTCTGAGTTCGGGGCTGCAAGCAAGCTAGGGCCGGCCATTTCTGCCAGGCAACTGAGAGAGGCACCAAGGATCCGAGCTGGCAGCACCATGTGTGAAATGTGGCACTGCTGGGTGGGGGCGGGGGCGTCTGAGGATGCCTGGCAAGGCTGTGAGCTTCCTCTGCTCCTCCTCCTCAGATGCTGTTGCTGCCTGTTCCTCAGCAGACTCTGCCACCACCTCAGCGGCCTCCTCCCCAGGAGACAGTACTTCCACCACCGCCACAGCCTAAGCAGCCACCATCTCCATTGCTGCACCTCAGCCACTACCACCTTGCTCCCCCCCGCCAGGATCTCAGACTCAGGGGCGCCATGGCCGCCTCTTCTCTATGGGGCTGCTCGGCAATGTTCCTGTCGTGCTGGCTCCACGTGCTGTCTGCTCCTGGCCAGGATCTGCACTATGATCCAAGTGGACGCCAGCTGCTGAAGCCGCTTCCCCTCCTGCATGTGATTGCTCTTCTCTCTGACCTCACTCTCTGCCCTCCACTCCTCTCCTCAGCTGCCCCACCCCCGCCCGTGCATTTGCGCCCACCCCCTCAGGTCCCTGGCCTTGGCTGCCACTGCACTGTGCCCCTGGGACCCCCTTCCCCTGGGTTCTCCCCCTCACCCCTGACTGAAATCGCAGCTCTGACTGGGCTCTGAACCTTCCAGGCCAAGGAAGCTTCCTGGCCATGGCAATTGCAGCCTCAGCATAGCACTCCCCACCAACCCCAGTACCTGCCTGGGGGGAACTAATCTCCCCTCAGCCCCATGGCTGGAGGAGACTCTCTTCCATGCCCGCCCACTCTACACACCAAGCAGGTGCATGGTGACCCTCGTGTGTGTATATGTGTTTGTGATTGTGTTTGTGTGTGTGTGATTGTTGGGGATAACTACCACTCAAGAACTCAGAACATAGCAACCTTTGGAATGACTCAGTACACAGCACAATTCCCAAAACAGCACAAAGCACCCTGTGTAAAGGATTCAGCACACAGTTAACTTTGAAGGACTCAGCAGATAGTATCTTTTGTAGAGTACTCAGCACACAGCACTTTTTGAAGGAGGGAGACCATAGCCCACAGTGTAAAGGACTCAGTGCATGACATGTTTTGAAAAACTAAGCATGTAGCACTCTTTCCCAGGTACTCATTACATAGCATCCTGGGTTAAGACTCCAAACACAGCACCCTCTAAGGGCTGAGTACGTAGAACACTATGTAAAACACTCAGTGCACAGCACCCTTTGAAAAACTCATCACATAGCACAATTTTTAAGGACTCAGCACAATCAAATTGTGGAAGGTCTTAGCACATAGCACCATTTGAAGGACAGTACAGAGCACCCTGTGTAAAGGACTCAGCACACAGCACTCGAAAAACTCACCTCATCCCTCTCTTCCCAAGGGTGCTGCTATGTGCTGAATGGAATGAATTAGCACACCACACTGTTTGAAGGACTCAGCATACAGTACATTGTGTAATGGACTCTGCACACAGTACCTTTGGAAAACCCAGAACAGCCCAACCCTCTTAGGGACTCAGCACATAGCACCTTTTGTGATGACTCAGCAAACAGCACCTTTTTGAGGACTCAGCACAAAACCCCCATGGGGGAAGGACCCAGCAAACAGCACCCTGTGAAGGAATCAGCACATAGCTGTAACGTCACAAGTTCAGCTGTCATTAGAATTAGTGTGCTTTCTTCAGTATCACCATTCTTCAGAAATACTTCATAAATCCTACTAGTTCACATTTAGCTAACCTGTATTTTATGGAGGAGGGTCAGCTGGGGGTCTTGAAGTCAAAGCTTGGGAGCCTTGTCTCTGAGCTATTTGGTTCAATGCTAAAGCTCTACCATTTTGAGACACAGCTCCAATTTTGATTTTTGGGGGGTGGGGGTTGTTCTTTGACAGGCCTTACAGTGATCAGAAAGGCTAAGTAGGGGTGTCCGTGGGCAAAGGCTCTTAGCTTGGCCTGGAGCTGACATCTCCCTTCCTTGTGCCCCTCGGAGCCGGGCCTCCTGGAGCTCTCTTGGCCTAGGGTGGAACAGACCTGCTCTGGCATCAGCACTCATGGTGATCAAAAATCAGCTTGGACCTGGTCACTTTCCCAAATTGAACTGTAGAGAACTATGGCGGTGGGGGGGGGTGGCGATGTCCCGTGTCTGGCCACCAGGGAGCAGGAGTCTCCCACCATAGGGATTGTACCTGTGTTGTGTTTACTCTTGCTTCCCCGGGGCCCCCATCATGCTTCAAAGCCATCCTGGACAGGAAAGTCCTTGAGGCTCTTACCTACATTTAACCATAGAAAAGCAAGTGGGGCTGTGACTCAAGTGGTAGAGCACTAGGCTTGACCAAGAAAACTCAGGGGTAGAGCTTAGGCCCGGAGTTCACACACACACACACACACACACACACACACACACACACACACACACACCACATGCATGCAAAATCAAGGATTTCTACACTGCAATCTTTGGGTATTCTCTACCTTTTCCCCACTAAGCCTGGTGGTTGTTGGCCTAAGAGTTTGATGCATACAACACCACCTGGCATCTTTGATTTTAGGGAACAGAATGGATAGAAAGTCAGCCTTCCCCCATCCCAGCTCCTTGGTTGTGTCAAGGTTTTTCCAGGCCCTTTGGGGCTCCTTTTACAGACACGCCAAGAAGCCTTGAAATGGTATCACACGCTGGACACTGGTAGCTCACTCCTGTCATCCGAGCTACTCAGGAAGCTGAGATATGTAGCATTATGGTTCCAAGCCAGCATGGGCAGGAAAGTGTGTGAGACTCTTATCCTCGCTGAACCTTCAGAAAACAAGAAGTTGCCCTGTGGCTCGTGATGAGTGCCAGCCTCAAGAAAAAGAGCTCAGGGACAATTCTCACAGCCAACAACAAGGAGAGGTATTGCATGTTGGCTTTGGGATTAGCATGGGCCAAATGTAATTGGAATTTTCAAGTGCCCCAAGAAAAAGCAGTACCTCCTTTAGTCCCATGCTCCTCCATCTCATCTCACCCCCTGACCTTGGCCATGCTTTGGGTCAGCTTGGTCCTGGCTGGACAGGAGTACTTCAAGGAGGAAGATCCCAGAACAATCTCCCCGCCTCCTTCTGCCCTGCTCACCCTGCTGTTTCTGCTCTTTGCCATAGACCTTCTTCCTGGAATCCATCTGTGAGGTCATCACCACCAACATAGTGGTGAGTGGTGGTGGTCCAGGCTAACACGGGCAGTCAGAGGTGGAAGTGGGTCTGGGACTAAGACCTTCCACCCTAAGTATGGGCTGAGGCCAGGACTGACCTTTATTTCATCCTGAGCCTTGCAGGGGTAGGGAGTCAGTGTAGACTCCACATAGAGTCAGGTAAGATCGGAATCTGGAGAACCATTTGTTTGGGGAAAGATGTGGGGCTCAGGGGGGCACTGTTGTTGGTACTCCTCTCTCAGGACTCCCCTCTCTCTCTCTCATCCCTCAATGGTAGAAGAGAAACTTCAACTAAGAGTGTAGAAAGCGGGGGCAGAGGAATATTTCTGTGTGAACCAGACTTGTGCTTCATAGTCATCCTAGCCCCTACTTCCTATTTATCTGAGGAATGGCCATATGGGTTTGGGAGGACAGGGTATCATCCTAGCTGAGAATGTGTCTTAGCTGTAGAGTGTGTGCCTAGCATGCCTGAAGCCCTGGGTTTGGTTCCACACAGAAAAAGCCAGAAGGAGAGGTGGCGCTCAACTGGTAGAGCAACAGCCTTGATCAAAAAGAGCTCAGGGACAGTGGCCAGGCACTGAGTTCAAGCCCCAGGACTGGAAGAACAAAGCATAATATGGGCCTCTTCCCTGGCCACCAATGGTCCATTAGATGTCCCTTGAATTTGGGCCACCTCCTGGCTGCCTCTGCCCTACCCGACCCGCAGTTTACCCTTCCCATGACCCAGCAGATTGAGGCCTGAGAGAAGGCAAACTGGCAACCTACTTCTGGTGACTGCTGAGGATTTTGAGAGTCATTATGTCACATAGAGAGTTATCATCCTCATGAGTTTACAGAAGAAAAGGAGGGAGTGCTCCTTGCCCAAGCCCTCCAGCAGCCTACAGCTGTAGGCTGCTCTGGTTGTGGGGCATCTGCCACAAGACGTGCTCCGTGGGGGAGTCCTCTATGTGGTCGGGAACCCCGACCTTTCCTTTGGCAGTTTCCAAGCTGTCTTGAAGTTGCAATTCTTCAAAACCTTTCTGCTCCAGCCTCATTTCACCCACTCCGGAGCCTGAGGCGTCTGAAGGAGCGTGGTGGCAGGGGGCTCAGCCTGTGCAGACATCTGGAGCATTCTGTCAGCCCCTTCCCCTGCGAGGACCAACAGCAGCTCTCACAGCTCTCTCTTCTTTCTCCATCTTCTGGGAGAGCTGGCACACATGCTTGGCTTTCTCTAAACACAGCTCATGCAGGACGAACAGCTGCTCTTTACACGCCACTAGGGACTCCTCTATGGTGCAAATGTCTGCCGACAGCTAGCTGCATCGATGGTGGAGTTAATCTGCTGGACTATGGAAGTACACCTCATCATGCAGGTCATGGACGAAGCAGATTTTCTTCTCGGATGCCCACGTGTCCCACTTCCCATCCTCATGCCTGCTGTGGTAGCAGCTCATGGGGCGGGGTGTTTGTGGCTCCAGCTCTACCTTGCACTGAGCTGCTGTGTTGGGAGGGTGCCTGCGATAGGGCTGCCGCTCCTGCAGGAGTTTCCCCCTGTGGAACTCAGCCTCTGAGAGTGCTCATAGAGCCATGTCACTCTAGGTCTGGGGCATGTCTCCATCTTCTGCGATGGTCACGTTGGGAGAAGTCACCTCCTCACCTTTTGCTTCTCCAGGGCTCACAGCTTCCCCTCCCCAAGAAAAGCCAGGAAGCTCAGCAGGGCCTGCAGCCTCTCCTCCTGTAGTCTGGTCACTTCCAGGCACTTAAAAGTGTCCTGCCACTTTGGGGGCACCACCTGGTCCACCCTGTTGGTTGGGCCATGCACTTGCTTCAGCTGCTCCAGCAGCTGGGTCTGCCTCTGCAGGGTCTATTGTAGGGCCTCCTCAGAGTTCAGCCACTCATTGGAGGCAATGTGCTGCTCACAGGTGGCTCTGAGCTCCTGCAGATGGGCCTGGGACTGCTCCTGCCGCTCTTGCAGCTCCCAAGATGCTTGGCTCTCTCTCTCTCTCTCAGCCACCTCTTTACATTTGTCTATCTTATCCTCTGAGTGGACTAGCTGTTCCCACAGATGTTTCTTCACCTGCTACTCTGAGTCCAGGATGCTGATGAGCTGGACTTCTCACCACTTACCCTGTGGAGAGCATCCCACAACAGAGCCAGCTGTTCCTCTTGCTATGGGTTGCACACACATGTGCATCTTGGGGTCTCGGGGATCTCCTGCCAATCCTTGGACTTCTCCTCCAGGCTCTATAATTGCTCCTGCTGCTCAGCATTCTGGAGACAGAGCCTTTGGTTTTCCTTGACCTGGATGTGAAGTTGTTTCTCCAGGTTTTTCAACTCCATCTGTCTATGGTATTCCTTTGCCTGCAACTGCCGCTCAGCCTGAGATGGTTCTGCCAGCTTCCTCCTCAGTTCCCCCAGCTCATTCTCTAGGTCCAGAACCTGCCTCATCCTTTGCTCTTTCTCTTCTGTCAGTTGGTTCACCTGGTCGGTGAGCCAAGGAACCTCCTCCTTCCATGCAGACCTGTCAATGCTCAGGTCCTCTGTGAAGGAGTCTCTCTCCAGATTTGCTGAGTTCACCATCCAGCTCAGGTTGTCCAATAGTCTCTTCAGTACCCACGCCCCACCAGCACTTGTTGGAACTTGCAGATTCTGTTCTTCCTGTTACTCTTCTGTGTCCAGAGCACTTCCAGCTTCTCCTGAAATTCTGTGTTCACTTGCTCCAGGTCATCAAAACTACTGGTCTTTTCCTCGAGCTGAAGTGTCACATCTTTCAGCAGTTTGAAGAATATTTCTATCTCCTTCTGTGCAGTAGTGACCACAGAAGCCGCCATCTCCAGCTCTGCCATGCACCGCTTTTGACCTACAGGTGGCTGGTGAGATCTCATTGCTCTATTTTTCTGCCATTGGCTGCCTGCTTGACTTGGGCCGGTGCAGATTGTAAATCGCTTTCTGCTGAAACCAACCTCTGTATGGGTGGCTTGTGGATCTCTAGCTTTGTTTTTGGTGCTTCCTGCACCTGAGCTATCTTCTCCCTCTCTTTCTCCAGTCAGTCCCTCAGGTCTGTCTTTTCCTGCTTCAGTGGTTGTACCTTGGCATAGAGCGCCTGGTTTCTTTTGTTGCAATCCAGGTGAGCATCACATGTGGCCAGCACCTCTGCAAATCCTTGGTAGTATCGGGAACATTGACACTCTGACCCTGGTGACTGTGACTGTGTCCAAAGGCAAGGGAGGCCCGCAATCAGCATCAGCTTTGGCCAGGTGCTCCGTTGAATCACGCTCTTCAGTGGTGTTTGTCTTGGGGATCCCTCCCTTTTTTGTGTTCTTTGTTTTTTTGAATGATGCAGGTCTGATGGGAGGATTCTTCTGCCGGTGTTCTGGCAGTAGTTTCTTGTCTGCAGCTCTCTCATGGAGTCTTGTTGTTTCAGACATCTGAGCACTTTGATGGAAAAGATGGGCTAGCCACATTGCCAGGCTCTGGGAAATCCTCTATTCTCCCACTCACTGACTAGGTCGTCACTTTCCTATTCTACTCCAAAGTCTCCTCCTTGAGTATCCTGCTCACCACTCAGCAACCTCTACCTTCCTCAACTGCTGGTGGTAGTGTCAACCAGCTGAGGGAATCTTGGTGCTGGGCAGCATGGAATGTGGGCATGGCTACAATTCTTGTATCGCATTGGTCAGAAAGAACCATGAAAAAATGGGGGTGTGGCCAGAATTCTGTGATGCAGGCAGCATGGGCGGAGTCAAGATGACAGCGGTGCCCCCCAGCCCCTTTCCCAGGGAACTCTGTCCAATTCAGTTGGGTACAAGAGGGTGACCTGCTTTAGCTGGATGGTTGCACAGATTGTTGTGTATGTCTGTTTGTTGCCAGTCCTGGACCTTGAACGCAGGATCTGGGCACATTCCATGAGCTGTTTTTGCTGAAGGCAAAAGCACTACCACTCTACCACTGGAGCCACACAGCTCTACTTCTGGCTTTGTTGACACTGAAGTTGGACCTGGGTTTCAAGGACCTTCCTGCCTAGGGTGAATTTGACCATGATCTTCCTATCACAGCCTTGTAAATATCAAGGAGGACTGCTGAGAGCCACTGGTTCCTGCTGAATCATTGATCTTGCTGTTCTTGGACAGACAAGTGAGTTCCCTGTCCTTGGGTTTAAGTGGTGGGAGCTGGAGCTCACAGTTTGAATCCTGGTCCTGCCACCTCCAAATGGCAGGAGAGCCTTAGAAATTCATTCCTATCTATACGAATATCAATGGAATGTGATATATGTTATGACTGAATGGGCAGTTTTTGAATGATTCTACGATAAAATTATACACAATTTTATTATAGAAGACTGAATTTTATTCAATACTTTATGAAGCATTTAAGCAATCACATTCATTAAATGGAGGCATAATGAAATACCTAAGAATTGGGCCTCACCTAGTATAAAGGTGTCATTTTTTTCTGCCAGGACTGAGATTGGAACTCTTAGTCTGGGTAACTCTGTTGCACAGTGTAGAAGGGGGAAGCTGGCCTCCTTGAAGTCAAGAAATTCATGTGTACACCTCAGGTCTGAAATCGATCCCCAGCACTAGAAAACATCCTATTCATGTACATTTTAAATATGTGATTTATATTTACATACATATGTTGACTCCATATTGCTTTCAGTGCAGTTATTCATTTTATGTTTTGTTTCATTTATGTAGTGACTGTTTATTTTATTGATTATTATGGCACATAGAACATTGATTACATTTATTACATAGGATATAGGTCTGCATACGTATTACACTTATACCTGACACCCAGGACATTCAAAAGAAAGGAAAACATGTGTCACCATCAACTTCTTACTCCACGATTCATTTTGTGGGAGGGCTGGCATCTGAACTCACGTCCTACAAGGCCCAAATCATAAATGGGTGAGTGTCAACACACCATCCTGTGGCAAATTGTATTGACAGGCATTTCCTAGGACCTTAACACAAGCCACAGGTTTTGAAAAAATAAGAATAGAGTGACACCCAGATGGTAGTATGCTAATAAATATATGTCTTTATAGAGTGTCAGAGATGTCTATCCATAATTCAGATATAAAGACTACATTCCTATCAATTCTTGGATATTTATTATGCCTCCATGTAATTAATGTTATTATTTTCATCCTTAATAAACTATTAAGTAAATCAGTGTCCTGAAATTGTTGCATCCCTGTGAGAAATAGTATTCTTTTAATGCTTCATAAGATAATTAAATAAAATCAATCAGCTGACTGAAATCATGAAGTCTAATTTTATTCAAGTATCATTCATGAACAACCTATTCATCCATGAAATTGATAACATTCAAGCGTTATTCCTGTGAATGGGAATGCGTCTCTCAGGATCTCCCACCATCCAGAAGTGGCATGACTGGGATTCGCACTGTAGGCCTATGTTGCTATACGGGAACTTCCTCAAAAGCCCACAATTTAAAAAAAAAATATTTAGCTCCTTGGTTCGCAATTCGTGCCATTTTTTCTGCCAGGCCAAGGATTTGTACTCAAGGTCTGGGTAAATATGCAGCACTGTGAGGGATGGGAATCTGACCATGCTTGAAGACAAGAAAGTCAGTCCTGTTCCCTAGGCCTGAATTCAAGCCTCAGGCCTGGAAAACATACTCCTTATAACCACTTTAAAGATAGAATTTATATTTTCATACAGATATTCAGTCCATATTGTGTTTGGTGTGGTTATTCATTTTATGTCTTGTTTTATTCATTTATTTACCAATTATTTTATTGACTCGGATGACACCTCTACCATTTATTACATTGTTTACATCCTACCACATAGCATCTAGATTTGTAGATATGTTCTCTATCATATCTGACACCCAGGACTTTCCCAGAAAAGGAAATCATGTGTTACACTCGGCTTCTTACTCCAAAATTAAATATTTGGCAGTGCTAAGATCTGAACTCAGGGCCTAGTAGGCCCAATTCATGAATGGATGAGTGTGAGCATGGCAGCCTCTAGTCAATGAAGCTGGCAAGTGGTTCCCAGGTGCTGAGATCCAGCCCCAGGTTTGGCCAAAGCAGTGATACATGGATAGGCAGATGGTGCTATACAAATAAATACATATTGGTAGAGAGCACCAGAGTCGTCTATCTATGATTGAATGACACCTACTACATTCCTACCAACTCTTAGGCATGTATTATACCACCATTGAAGGAATATTATTCTTTTCATGCTTAATAAACTATTAATTAGTATCAATTAGCTTCCTAGGATTATTGCATCCAATTTTAGACTAGACCGAAGCATGAACTACTCTTTCAATTGGTATTCCTATTCATAGGAATGAGTCTCTTGTGATCTCCTGCCATTGGTAGGTGTCAGGACCGGGATTTGAACCCGGGACCTATGTCTTCCCTGATACCCCACTAGCCTTCAGCAATGGCAGGTCAGGTCCACTTTGCAACCGTTTCCTTCAGACCCAGGATAGTCGCTGTGCAAAGAAAAAAAATGTAAAATCCCCAGCCCTCTGCAGCTCACCACTTTTTTTCTATGCTACTTTTTTTTTTCGTCTTGCAACCCCTGTGGGCCTAGGATCCCAGGATCGGCTATGGGTCCAGAGGCTACACTCCAGCCTTGGGCGATCGAAGCTGAGGCAGAGTTGCCACGACCTGAGTTCATGCCCCCTGTTGGCAAAATAAAGAATAAATTAAAAATTAATTATTTAACTAAATTAAAAAAGAAAGAAAGCTCCCTGATTTTGAATTTCTGCCAGTTTTGTTTCCTAGCCTAGGATTTGAACTCAGGTCTCAGTAACTCTGTAGCAGTGTGCACGAAAGTGAAGAGTTGCCACTTCTTGAATTCAAGCCTGGTGCAAAGCCAAAAATAAAAATTAAGTCACTGAGCTTGGCAGGGGGAGTAGATGTGGAGATGGGAGCGGGGGGATGGTAGGTGGAACACAAAGGAGGAGGCTACAATCCTCAATAGGAAATATAATCATTACCTTGCTCATTTAACTGTTACCTCTCTGTATAAAATTTTTACGATAAAAAATGAAAAAAAGTAGTGCTCAGAGAAGCAGTTTGGGGTAAGGGAAAGAGGTTTGAATAGATTTACAAAATTCCACACTGATTTTATTTTAATGTTCAGTATGGAACTGAATAATCATAGCTGCTTCCATTAAAAAGAATTAAGTCACTGTCTTGGAAATGGTGCCAGTATTTCCTTCAGTGGTTGGATTTGATCTCACCATCCAGATAACTCTTTTGCACCTTGGGTGAAAGCAAAGCTTATTGTGCCTGAGTAAAAGAAATCCAGGTTAGAGTTACCAGGGTCTGAATGAAGGACCTGCAATGGAAAAATATTTCTATATGTGTGTAATATATTATATGTATTTTCTTATGTATGTTTATAACATATTATGATTTTTATTATTGATTTTGTATTTATTTTACTTTTTACTTGATTCATTTATTTTAGTTTTTACTTGATTCATTTACTTATTGTCTATTGTATTTAGTATTTTTGGTGGGGGAGTCCAGTCGTGGGCCTAAATTCTGGGTCTGGGTGCTGTCCCTCAGATCTTCAGCTCAAGGCTAGCGCTCTGCCACTTGAGCCCACAGCGCCGCTTCTGGCTTTTTTTTCTGCTTATGTGGTCCTGAGGAATTGAACCCAGGACCTCATGCATGCAAGGCAAACTCTCTACCAGTGAGCCACCTTCCCAGTCCCTATTTAGTATTATTACACACATAATATTTAATATATGTTGTACAACTATTATAAAATTATACACAATAATATAGGGCTGAGTTCTGGGAAGATGGTGGAGGAGAAGCTGGGGGCCAAACAACTCTCCCATAGAAATCAGTTTTAGTGCTCCAATGAACAGTCCTAAGCCAGAGAATCACAAAGTTTGCCATCACAGTAAAGAGTGTTAGGCTAGAGAAGGAAAATCCAGGCAAAGAGACAGATCTGAGCACTTGTCAACAGCCGTGGCTGCGGTGGCAGCGGCAGTGGCAGTGGCAGCAGCGTTGTCGGTGGCCATAGACCCCATACCTGCAACACAGAGAGTCCAGGACAAAGGCACCAGATGCGTAAAGTGAGTGCATTCTACTCAGCACCAGCAAGAACCGACAAGGAGCACACATCATCATCCTGCAGTTCACAGACCAGAGATGACCCAGGAACCAAGACTCTGGCTCGAGTAGAAGCCTGACATCCTCTCAGGGAGCAGAGGAGGGAAGGCCACCCCTCCCCCCCACTATGGGAGATCTCCAGGCTGAGCAGCTAGCTCCAACTCAGTCCTTGGAAGAAAACAAAAGAGTCATTAAGCAGGTCACAGGAACCTAACCTGACCTGCTAGGCTCAGCTCAACCTAGGGAAAAGTCACCAAGCCTGGGCCGCCAGCCCAGGAGTGTCTTTCTTCACTGGGTAAACAGAGACAGAGGCTTCCCCTCTCTACAGCAGCCTTGACAATCAGTTGAAATTCATTAAACATAAACCCTGAGAATGGCTCCAGTCAGGGCTCTGTGAGTATCTCAGAAGCTAGCCCCTCAGGGAAAAGCTAATGTTTGCTGGAAGGCATCAACTTTACCCAGAACCTAGCCTAATCACAGCATCTCCAAACTAGAGAAAACAGCCATCTTCCTCTTCTGTGATACTCAAAGCAGATTTCCCTCGCATTGAACTAGCCTGGGAGGAGGATCACAAAACCCTGGGTAAAGCAGAGCATTTTTCTGCTTGCTCGAACAAACTGACTTAAGAAACCAACCAAGCCACAGGAAAATCAAACACCACAAGCAGACAAGAGACTCCAACTAGAGACTGGCTACAGACACAAGGGAGATACAGGATCTTCCCATTCCACCCAAAAAACTCAAAGAACTCTTTTTTTTGTACCGTTTATAAAGAATTTTTTTCTAAAACTGTTTTTAATTTTTAATTATTAACTTAAAAATTTTGTTTTCTATTAACTTTTTTCTTCCTCTTATAATTTTTATTTTAGGGGTATATGTGTGTGTGCTTTCTTTTCTTTTTTTAAAATTTTTTTGTTTAGCTTTATTGACTTTTTGATCCTTTTTTGTTCTTTCCTTCTCATTCTTTTCACCTTTTCTTCTCTTTCATTCTTCTTTCCATGACTTAATTGATGTTCTGCTCATCCTGAGATATACCCGTAGTCGATTATTAGACCTTATCCCTCATTGTGTACACATTTAATCCAGAAATTTATTACTCAATTCAAAACCTCTTAGACTTAAATTCCTTAATAGCAGTACCATATCTTTATACTTATATATTTTAAGCATTTTTATTTTTAAGTTTTTCATGTCTCCTTTCTATCCCTACCCTTCTCTTATCCTATCCATGTTCTTCTCTAAATATTATGTTTTTAAATTTGCATAATTTTTTATAAGTGTTTCACTTTTTACCTTTTAAATTTTTTCTATTTTCTTGTCTCTTTTTTCTCTTTCTCTTTCTTTTTTTCTCTCTCTACTAATATTCTATCCAACTTATTTCCTGCTTTGAGATTAGGACTTAGTTAAGTGAACCTTTTCAGCCTGTCCACATCTCTCTATTACTATTTTTACCCACATCTCTCCCTAAACCTAATAATTTCTGGTTTGCCAAATTATTCTTTGTAGTTCGTAACCCATTAATACATAGTTGTTGGATGTTGAATAGATATATCTGTTGAACTAGATTGTATATGCAGACTTTTGACTGTGCAACTACAGAGTTTGGTTGATGCTTCCCTTAAGATAGTGTTCTAGCACAAAACTGGTATTAATTTCATCACAAATGGGCAAGGCTGAGAATACTCAAAGAGAATTACAGGAATTGCGTGGACGTGAAGAAGCTAATCAAAGAGTAATACAGGAATTGAGAGAGCTGGAAGAGAATACACAACGATCACTAAAGGCATTCATGGAATCCATAAACATAAAGTTGAAAGAAGTCAGGGAGACCACAAAGGGAATGCTGAATGGAAACCAACAGAAGGAATGGGAGTCCAAGGAAAGCATAAGCAATCAACTAAGTGATTTGAGAATAAACACTGAACACCAAATTAAGGAAGTAAAGAAGTTCATACAAGATCTAAAACAAAGCTTCAACAAAGAATTTGAAGCAATCAGAACCAACCCACTGGAAGGAAAAGAAATAAAAAACAAAGTAGAAAGTCTTGATAGTAGGTTAGACCATGCAGAAGAACGAATTTCAGAGATTGAAGACAGCCTAGATATTATAGAGAAAGAACATACAACCATCTAAGACAAATCCAAGAAATAGGATAGATCTATTCAACACTCGGAAGACACCATCAGAAGGCCTAATCTGAGGATAATGGGTATAGAGGAGCACCTAGAGACACAAGTTAACGGTCTGGGAAATTTAATAGGATCCTAGCAGAGAACTTCCCAAACATGCAAAAAGATAAGCCTAGTCAGATACAAGAAGCTTTTAGAACTCCAAATAGACCAGACCAGAACAGGACAACCCAGCATCACATTGTAATCCTCATAGGATCAATTCAGACCAAGGAAAACACCCTTAAAGATGTCAAGGAGAAAGGATCAATCACTTATAAAGGGAAACCAATTAGAATCACCTCAGATTTCTCAGCAGAGACGATTAAAGCAGGAAGAGCCTGGAATCATGTATGCCATGCCATAAAGACAAACAAGTATCAACCATGTATATTGTACCCAGATAAACTCTCCTTCATAACCGAAGGTCAAATAAAAACTTTCCATATCAAGGAAAAATTGAAACAATTTATCTCCACCAAACCAGCCCTACAAATGATTCTCAAAGATGTCCTACACATAGAAAACCAACAAGACCACAAAAAGGCAAAGATACCGCAGCCAAACTGAGAATCCAAGAACCATAGAAAGAACCCAGTTGCCAAGCTCCCAAGAAGATGGATAAAATAGCAGGAAATCCCAAATACTTCTCAGTTCTATCTCTCAACATTAATGGATTTAACTCTCCAATTAAGAGACATAGACTGTCTAGTTCGATGAAAAGATCCTTCTATCTCCTTCCTTCAGGAGTCACAATTTGCCCCAAAAAACAAACACATTTTCAATGTGAAAGGCTGGAACAAAATCTACCAAGCAAACGGCCCCCATAATAAGGTGGGACTTGCAATCCTAATATCAGATAAAATAGACTTCAAAGTAAAATTAGTGAGGAGAGATAAAGAAGGTCGCTACATACTCCTTCAGGAGGATATTACAATTCTAAATATCTATTTGCCAAATAACTGAGCATAAAAATTTATCCAAGAAACACTACTTTCCCTCAAATCCCACATAGATCCAAAGACATTAATTGTTGGGGACTTTAACACACCACTATCCACACTAGATAGATCAACTTGGCAAAAACTCAACAGAGAAACCGTAGATCTAAACACCTGTATAGATCAAGTAGATTTAATAGACATCTACCAAATTTTTCACCCAGCAGCATCAGAATACACGTTTTTCTCAGCAGCATATGGAACATTTTCCAAAAAAGACCACATTTTAGGCCACAAAGCAAACTTGTCCAAATTCAGAGCCATTGAAGTTATACCTTGCATTCTCTCTGACCACAAGGGAATAAAATTAGAACTCAACAGCAAAAGCCACCAAAGAAAGTCCTGTAACACATGGAGGTTGAAAACACACTGCTGAGTCACGAGTGGGTCATGGAAGAGTTTAGAAAGGAAATGCAAAATTTCATGATATTCAACAAAAATGAACAAACAAATTACCAGCTCCTTTGGGACACAGCAAAGGCAGTACCCAGAGGCAAGTTTATAGCTCTGAGTTCCTACATCAACAAATTGGAGAGGCCTGAAAACAACAACTTAATGAGATATCTGAGCCATCTTGAAAAAGAGCAGCAAGAAAAACTACAATCCAGTTGATGGAAAGAAATAATTAAAATTAAATCAGAACTCAATGAATTAGAATCCAAATAAACCATAGAAGGAATCAAAAAAACTGAGTTGGTTCTTGGAAAAAATTAACAAAATTGACAGACCCTTAGCAAATCTTATCAGAAAAAGAAGAGAACACACCCAAATAAATAAACTCAGAGATGAGAATGGAAACATCACCACAGGACAACAAATATTTAAAACATTATAATACTTCTCAAAGCTTCTCAAATACTTCTCAAAACTTTATGCTAATAAGTTTGATAACTTGGCAGAAATGGACCTTTTCCTAGCAAATACTGACATGCTGAAACTAAACCAAGATGAGTTAAGCCATTTTAACAGGCCCATATCAAGCATTGAAATAGAAACAGAAATAAGAGACCTCCCTCCTAAGAAAAGCCCAGGCCCAGATGGATTAACAGCAGAATTCTACAAGGCCTTCAAAGCAGAGGTCACACCCATACTCCTCCAACTCTTCAATGAAATTGAAAGAGAAAGTTCACTACCCAACACATTCTATGAAGCCATCATAACCCTCATCCCAAAACCAGGCAGGGGCTCATCAAAGAAAGAGAAATATAGACCCATTTCTTGGATGAACATTTATGAAAAACTTCTTAACAAAATTTTCACCAATCATCTTCAACAATTTATCCAAAAAAAATCATACACCACAATCAAACAGGATTCATTTCAGGGATGCAAAGCTGGTTCAATATATGGAAATCAATAAGGATGATTCATCACATCAACAGGAGCAGGGATAAGAACCACATGGTTATCTCAATAGATGCAGAAAAAGCATTTGACAAGATTCATCACCCCTTTATGATTAGTTCTGGAAAAATTAGTAATTCATGGAACATTGCTCAATACAATAAAGGCTGTTTATTACAAACCTACAGCCAGCATTATACTTAATGGTGAAAAAATAAAGCCATTTCCTCTTAAATCAAGAACAAGACAAGGATGTCCACTCTCTCCATTTCTCTTCAATGTAGTATTAGAATGCCTAGCTACAGCAATAAGACAAGATGCAAACATAAAGGGGATCCAAATAGAGAAAGAAGAAGTAAAACTCTACCTAGTAGCAGATGACATGATTTTGTATTTAAAGAATCCCACAGACTCCACTCCTAAATTACTCAAGCTGATTCAAAACTAACCCTCACAAATCATTGGCTTTTCTGTATGCCAACAATGAGAAAAGTGTGGCTGAAATTAGGAAAGCAACTCCATTTATAATAGCCACTCAAAAAATAAAATAGTTAGGAATTAACTTAACCAAAGAAATGAAGGACCTTGATGATGAAAATTTTAAAAACCTGAAAAAGAAAATAAAAACAGAATTTACGAAGTGGCAAAAACTCCCATTCTCCTGGATTGGGAAGATAAACATCATGAAAATGGCAATACTTCCCAAGGCTATCTACAAATTCAATGCAATACCTATCAATATTCCAACCTAATTCTTCAAGGGAATAGAAGATGCAATCCAAAAATTCATATGGATTAATTGAAGACCCCGAATGGCAAAAACAATTCTCAACAGAAAGAACAGTGCTGGAGGCAAATCAATACCAAATTTCAAACTCTACTAAAAAAAACATAGTAATCAAAACAGCATGGTACGGCACAAAAACAGACCTCAAGACCAATGGAATAGAATTGAAAATCCAGAAATGAATGCACAGACTTATAGCCATCTAATCTTTGATAAGGAAGCTAAAAAAAATAGAATGGAAGAAAGACATCCTCTACAGTAAATGGTGCTGGCAAAATTGGTTAACTACTTGTAGAAAAGTATAGCTAGATCCTTATATATCACCCTGCAACAGAATCAACTCCGAATAAATCAAAGACCTCAGAGTCAAAGCAGACACTCTGAAAACATTACAGGATGAAATAGGAGAAACCCTAGGTCTCCTTGGCACAGGGCTAAATTTTCTTAATAAAGACCCAGAAACACAACAAATCAAACAAAGTTTGGACAAATAGGGTCGCATGAAATTGCAGAGCTTCTGCATGGCAAAGGACATAGCAAGCAAGATTAATAGGAATCCCACGGATTGGGAGAAGATCTTCACTTGCCATAGAACAGACAAGGGTCTCATATCTAAAATGTACCTGGAACTCAAAAAATTAAATCCCCCAATAACAAATCTTGAAAAAAACAGCTTCCCAATAAATAAGTGGGCTAAAGACATAAAGAGAAACTTCTCTGAAGAGGAAAGAAGGATGGCCAATAGACACATGAAGAAATGCTCAACCTCCCTAGCCATAAAAGAAATACAAATCAAAATAACATTGAGATACCACCTTACCCCAGTTAAAATGGCAATAATCAAGAACTCTAATAACAACAGATGCTGGAGGGGATGTGGACAGAAGGGAATCTTACTGCGTTGTTGGTAGGATTGTGAACTTGTTCAACCACTTTGGAAAGCAGTATGGAGTTTCCTCAAAAGACACATAGAACTCACCTATGACCCAGAAATCCCTCTTTTGGGCATTTACCCAAATGTTCAAAACAAGAACACACTAAAGCTACAAGCACAACTATGTTTATTGCTGCATTATTTACCATAGCTATGATACGGAATCAATCTAGATGCCTCTCAGTAGATGAATAGATCAATAAAATGTGGTACATATGCACAATGTAATTCTATGCCTCCATCAGAAAGAATGACATTGCCCCATTTGTGAGGAAATAGAAAGACTTGGAAAAATTATATTAAGTGAAGTAATCCAGGCCCAAAGAAGCATAGGTCCCATGGTTTCCCTTATTTGCAATGATTAGTATATATCTGAGTCAAGCAGAAAAGGTCAGATAAGTTGATGTTAGGGAAATGAACCCTAAGATATGTATTCAAAAGTTTTTTTTTCTTTCATGCTATTGTTTCTAACACATTTATAAGATTATTTCTTTGTTGCTTTGTATGTCCCTCCCCATGGTATAACCCCTGCTTTCACTGTATTTGATGTCAGTGTAATTTGTGGAGGGGAAAGGAAAAAACAAATCGTTTAAATAAGGATATAGGTGGACCCACTGCAACAATGAGATGTACAAGTTGTTATGTTGAAAACAAACTTTACAACTTTGGGGGAGGAGGATTTGGTGGAGGGTCGGGGGGAGGATGGGAAAGGATGGGAAGGGGAAACAAAGGAGGAGGCTACAATGCTTGATAAGAAATGTACTCATTATTTTGCCCATGCAATTGTAACCCCTCTGCACAGTATTTTCACAATAAAAAATATCATACAGCAAAAATTTAATAATATAGGACATTGACTCATTTTTCATTAATACTTTTTTTTGTTGAAACATGATACATAATTAAATGGAAGCATTGTCATGGTCTTCACATTTTTAGAGTCTCTCCCAATTATGAGCTTTGTCTTCTTTGTCTTTGGACACCTTCCTATAGAGATTTCTTTAAATGATTTATACTCAGAAGCAAGTTGAGGCATAAAATTGTAAGGGTGGGGCTAGAAATGTGGCTTAGTGAAGAGAACTTGCTCAGCATGCATGAATGCCAGGGTTTGAATCCTCAGTGCCACATACAAAGAAAATGCCAGAAGCTGTGGATTGGCTCAAGTGGTAGAGTGCTACCCTTGAGAAAAAGATGCTCAGAGACAGTACCAAGGCCTTAAGATAAAGTCCCAGAACTGTCAAAAACTATCAGCCAGATGCCAGTGGCTCACTACTGGAACACTAGCTTCTTAGCAGGCTGAGATCTGAAGACCACAGTTCAAACACAACCTAGGCAAAGAAAGCCTGTTAGCCTCTTACCTTCAATGAACCACCAAAAGACCTCATGTGGTGCTGTGGCTCAAGTCTAGTGTTCGACTTGAGCTAAAGGGCTCAGCAACAGTGCGCAGGCTTGAGTGCAAGACACACAACTGGAAAAAGTGAGCGTTAATCAAAGTACTTTTCCTATCTGATAATTAGGAGAACATTCTCTGGAAAATGAATCCTGATGTACACCAGAATTTGATTCAAAGCTCAAGGTTCAAGTGTAGATCATCCATATGACCAGACTTTCAGGCTCTAGCATTATATCCTTGTGTCCTACAAGGTTCTGAAAGGTCCAATGTTGAAAGGCTTAATATGCTCCAGAAGCCCTTTGTGATAAGCATTTTGACTTGTATTGTCAATATGATTACATTTCTGAACCTGGCAGAGAAGCAATAGCTCATGAGGGTCACCCTAGATCAGGAAGCTGAGGTCTGAGAATCACAGGGTGAAGTCAACCAGGGAGGGAAAGTCTATGACACTATGAATTCCACTGCTGAAAAGTCAGAGGTTCAAGAGCGCCCTGGGTTTTCCTTGGAGATGTTACTTGTACTCTAAATGTTCTTAGAATTCTTGAGCTATAGAAGCATGAAAGAAACATTATTCTCTGGCTTAGGACTGTTCACTGGAACTCTAAAACTGCTTTCCTTGTGAGAGCTTGGTTAGCCTCCAGCTTCTCCTCCACCATCTTCCCGGAAGAAGGGATGGGAAGGGTAATAAAAGGAGGAGGCTACAATTCTTGATAAGAAATGTACTCACTAACTTGCTCATATACTTGTAACCACTCTCTACACTATCTTCACAATAAAAAATAAAAAAACAAAAAAAAACATTATTTACCCATCCTGGGGTCAAATGAAATTCTCAGGATCCAAGCCTTAGACCTGTTAGCAGGAAGAATTACAGTGTAACACTGTATTTGAAGGACAGGAAACAGTTTCGAAAGCCAGGCTGGGTGAAGAGACCCAGGCCTCAGGATTAGGAGGCAGATTGTACACACTCAACAGGAAAATGAGTTGCAAAAGCACTTCATTCATTCCAGGCACGCCAGCAATGAGGGGAAACCGGAAACATTTGTTAGAGTAACACCAGGGTTAGGCTTTTCTCAGCCTCTTCAAACAATGACTAATTAACATTCCTCCTTCAGGTGAAGGGAGCTTCAGGCTATCTTTAGGTTAACAATAGAGAGCCAATTCATTGGGGGAGAGGGGAGGAAAAGAATAAAAAACCCTGCCCTCTGAACACACCCACATAAATAAACTCAGAAATGAGAATGGAAACATCACCAGGGAAACAACCAAGATTCAGAACATTATAAGGGAATACTTCTCAAAACTTTATGCTAATGAGTTTGAGAATTTGACAGAAATGGACCTTTTCCTAGCAAATATTGACATGCCAAAACTAAACCAAGATGAGTTAAACCATCTTAACAGGCCCATATCAAGCATTGAAATAGAAACAGCAATAAGAGACCTCCACGCTAAGAAAAGTCCAGGACCAGATGGTTTTACACGGAATTCTACAAGGCCTTCAAAGCAGAGCTCACACCAATACTCCTCCAACTCTTCAATGAAATCGAAAGA
>NW_024872533.1:0-24817 GCF_019054845.1 Dipodomys spectabilis | reverse complement strand
ATTAACTGATAAGCGATAGGCAGTGCTGTTTTATTAATCTCCCTAGGGTTTCTAACATTAACCCTTCTACTCTAAAATCGCTATGCCTTCAAACCTTGTAAAAGGTTTCATCTCATTAGATCAGAATAGTATAAGCCATAATCATTGTTTGGAACAAGTGTAACATTTTACATGCATTTCACTTAGTTTAAGAACCAAAAGATTCAAGTCATCTTAACCATACCAGTAATAGCAAAATGTCTTCTGAGCTTTTCTGTCTCTTAAGAGATGAAAATCTTTAATTATACATCTTTTATTTTGTCTAACATCTTATATCTTAGGAATATCTTTTTGTGTAACCCTGTGTTCCTGATTAGAAAACCGGACCAAAGGCAATAATGAAAATAGCCAAGGAAAATACTTGAAAACAATTAAAACGCAATCACATACACTCTTGTTTTCACCGGTTTCAATGAGAATATGCGTTAAAGTTTCATGCTTTTTATTATCATTTAAAAAGCAATCATTAAACTTGAATTATCAATGAAGAAGAGAAAAGAAAACTTTGTTTGAAAACAGCTTGACTGAACAATCCAACATAAGCATAATGAATTTATATCGTTTTTCTATGTTGTTGCCAAAATAATAGAGAGCAACACCCAAAAGCAGGAAAGTAACTAAGCCAAAGCAATAACGTTTTGCTATAAAATAATTGTGAGGTTCTGACTCTTTCAAAATCAGGCTTGCAAAGAGGAAAAGTGTATTTGATTTAGTGTGAATAATAAAAAGTATAAAATTCCTTTATTAATGTTTTACCTATCTTTACTAGGACTTCTCATGTTGGAGAAGAGGAAATGTATGTAAAATTTCAAGATTGTTTGACTATTCCCCAAAATCATTCTTATTTATCAGCTATAGCAACACAAGTAGCTTTGGTTACTCTTAGAATCATGCTTGTTTACATTTAGAAGCTTTATTGGTTGCTGGGTTATAACTGCAAACCCTTGAGTATTAATAAAAATTCATTTCCTAAGTGAGGAAAATTGCTGTGAAATGAAACATAAAATATCAAAGACTTAGCATAGTGGAAACTATTTTCTAGCTATATTACAATCTGTAGGTGTAGATTTTGTTTCACATTGTTCCAGGGGACCCATTTTTGTTATCTTCTTTTTCAACATCTAGTGATCCTATAACATCCTATGACATCCTGGGAATCTATATCTTCACTGGATTCTCTAATTTCTGTTGGAAATTTAGGAAGAATAGGAAATTGAGTTTCTGTTTCTGTCATCATATTTTGTATTACTTTACACACTATAACTCAAAATGACAAATTTTCTTTATAATATTAGGAGACAGATTTCATTTCCATATTCTTACGCTAGCCTTCTACATAAGTTTGGTAGTTAGTAATCCCAAAATGTGAAAATAAAGTTAGGGAGCTTCTTATTTAGATATTATTTAGAATTTCCAGACTTCATTAATGAAGGCCCTTAGTAGTATTTACATCATACAAGTGTACAAAGCCGGTGGCAACATTTTCTTATTCTCAGAAACTAGGAAATGTGGTGTCCCTTTAGTTGCATCAGGAAAAGGCCGAAATTTAGTTAGTTTTATCTCCTGCAAAAAAATTTCTACAAGTTAATTGGCTGGAATAATGCATATTTTCATTTTACACTTCTAACGGACAGAAATCTAAAAGAAGTCTCACTAGATTAAAATCAAGCCATCTACAGAGCTAAAATATTTTTCAGATGATTCTAGTGAAAAAGTCATTTACTTCCTGTTCTGCTTTCCACACACTTCAGAATCTGGGTGGTTTTCCTTTATTTTCTAATGTAGCATCTTTACATATTTCTGATGGTTCTTACCTAATCATGTCCCTTTGAACTACAGCTGGGACTTTTAAGTACCCGTTTGAGTATACTTTCCCCATCTGATAATTATTGAAATTTGTGTTCCTTGGGTAATGAAAGGTGATTGTTTTACAAAATTATATATAAAATGTAAATCTACATTTGAGGGATTAGATATATGGGGACTATGTATATTTTGGGAAGGTATTTTACTGCCTACCACAGTGAGTGTGTAAGCATTCTTTCTATTATAACCTGTTATCCTTTCATTAATTTTGAACAACATATTTCTTCAATGAAATATAACTAGAAAAAAATTTAGTTCCTGAAAGCATTTAATCCTGATTAGAACATTGTTATGTACAAGAAATCTTAAATGCTAAAGAGCAGCTCTTGAAACAGTTCTGGAACTATCACTTTTTATACACTTTGCTTAAAAATCTCTTTTCAAGAGCATTTGATTGTTATTATTTTGGAATTATGGTTAATATTTATTTGACTGCTATTTTTAAAGAACTCATCACCCAATACTGGTTCTTTTCTTCTAACATTTTTGGGTCTAATCTAGTTCTGAAAGAAACACAGTTATTTGAATTACATGAACTGCTTGTTGAAGTTGAATCAGTGTGGAGAAGAAAAGAAGAAAAAAGATGTCTCTGTGTGTATGTCACGTTAAAAATGTATCTAAAAGCTATGTATCTTAAAATCATCTATTTTTCATTATGTTTAGATCCTGATAAAATTTAACCTCTCAACTCACACAGTGTTAATGCAGTCTTATTTCATACCTCCTAAAAGCAAACAACAAATTACTATTTATTTTAGAAATATTCTTTTTAATTTTTAAAATTCTATTTATTTAAAAAACTATATTTTTAAAAAGTTAGCCAAAGCAAATGGTGTATTAGTTATTTAGAGTCATGTTCAGACTCTATGATGGAAGCCAGAAAGGGAAAATAGTTATGTTATTATTCTTACTCTTGCCACTCTGATTTACTTCATCTATTTCTGAAAGAATGAAATTCTGGCTTTGAAGCCTTTTGCTTGATATCCACAATGTGTCATTCTTCCTTTATTAATAGGAGAATTTGGAGAACAGATGAGAATTCACACTAGAAAAAGGAGAAGAGCAAAAGAGAAGGTGAAATCTAGATATTTTGTTCTTCCTCATCTCAATCACAAGGTCTGGATAATGATTGTGGATATTAGATACAGTGGACTAAAGTGGTTAAAAACATTTATAAAAAAGTTAGCCCGACAAGTGATCACATAGATAATGCTTATTTATTAAAAAATGTAATAGCATCAAACAGGAAGTGTTATCTATTTGTTTAGTACTTATTCAGTATTTGTTAAATTTTGGTGTGTTATAGTCAACTATCATAAAGGTAAACAACAATGGTAAGAAACTAATATCTTAATATATTCTAATATTAGCTTAATTCTTCCTTGTTTGAGTTTTGCCTCAATTTCACATACTATATTCTCCCAGTATGTAAGTAGAAAGAAGATTCCCTCTGTATATATGCTTTTTTTATAGCTAAGCGAAAAGAAGTTAGTTCTTAGACAGTGACAAGGGGATAGAAATCTTCCCCTAAAAATAAAATCTTTGACCACTTCTGGTTCATTTTTGTAAGCTTAAGTATGTCACATGACCCATCTTGACATTGCAGAGTAGAGGTAAATCTCACCTACAGTAAGCTGACGCAGGGCAGAATAATATTCCAAGGTATGCAACACTTGAGATAAAGAAGAAAAAGAAGAGAACTATAGCACAATCAAACATACTTGCCATCACATGTCTCTGCAGGAAGGAAGGTATTATGTACCTTTGTTTCTAAAACTACTGATATCTTCAAATTATTTCTTTTATGCTTGGATATTACTAGAATTAGAGAACATTTTGATTCTGAGACAGCATAAAATGTCAAAGAAATCTGGAGTAATCATTTCAATATTACACTTTTGTTTTGCTAGGAACAATACTTTATACTTTCTTAGCTAGTCTCTTTTGTTTCCAGAACTGGATTTTGATAATATATGTGACTATCCATCAGAAGAAATATCTTCATTTATCTGCATCTTGTGCAGATAGCATAGTCAATTATATGTATGTGTGAATTCATCAGTAACACTTTTTAAAAATGCAAAAAAATGTGGACAGGGAGCCAATATACATATATTCCCACCATCAACTTTCACATCCTCCTTCTGCCTTCCTTGGAATCACACTCAATCACTAAAAGGCTGACATTTTTGGCTCTTTTTTATTTTTTATTGTGAAAATACTGTACAGAGGGGTTACAATGACATGGGCAAGATAATGAGTATATTTCTTATCAAGCATTGTAGCCTCCTCCTTTGTTTCCCCTTCCCATACCTTCCCATCCTCTCCCAGCCCCCCACCCAATCCTTCCCACCAAAGTGGTAAAGTTCATTTTCGACATAACAACTTGTACATCTCATTGTTGCAAAGGGCCCAGCTGTATCCCTAGTTAAACGATTTGATTTTGCCCTTCCCCTTCACAAATTATACCAACATAAAATACAGTGAAAACAGGGGTTATGCTGTGGGGGAGTGACATACAAAGCAACATAGAAATCACCTTATAAATATGTTAGAAACAACTGTGTGAAAGGAAAAAAAAAAACATTTAAATACTTATCTTGGGGTTCATTCCCCTAACATCAAGAAAATGTGGTATATATACACAATGGAATTCTATGCCTCTATCAGAAAGAATGGCACTTGTTAGGAAATGGAAAGAATTGGAAAAAAATTATATTAAGTGAAGTAAGTCAGGCCCAAAGAAACATAGGTCCCATGGTTTCCCTTATTTGCAACAACTAGTATTTGTCTGAGTCAAGCAGAAAAGTTCAGATAAGTTGATGTTAGGGAAATGAACCCTAAGATACGTATTCAAATGTTTTTTTTTTTACTTTCATGCCATTGTTTCTAACACATTTATAAGATTATTTCTTTGTTGTTTTGTATGTCCCTCGTCCACAGTATAACAACTGCTTTCACTGTATTTGATGTCGGCATAATTTGTGGAGGGGAAGAGGAAAAACAAATCATTTGGCTCTTGACCTTGAAAGTGAAACAGAATGTTTTGGATATCGGAGATAACTGTTAAATGTTTTTTTCCCCCCCCATAATAATGTTACATGAAACAGCCTTATGAGTCCTTCAGTTCTTAACACTGTACTTCCTTAGTGATGTGATAGGAATGTCAACCTTACTGGACTTAATATTGGTTTCCACTTCCATTTCTACCATCCAGTCTAAATTAAAATAATGGAATGAAAAAGTAATGCCATCTTAAGAAAGTCAATTAAGGCTATGAAAATGTGGCTTCATGGCAGAGATTGCTTATCATGCATGAAACCCTGGGTTCAATTCCTCAGTACCACATAAACAGAAAAAGAAATGGTGATGCGCCTCAAGTTGTAGAGTGCTAGACTTGAGCAAAAAAACTGAAAAGCTCCGGGACAGTTCCATGGTCCTGAGTTCAAGCCCCAGGACTGGCAAAAAAAAAAAAAGTCATTTAGCTAGTAAATGACAAATTAGGAAAGTATACTTGAAATATATAATTGTTCTTCCCAACTATGTCTAACAATCGTCCTTAATTCATATACTTTACCTATATTAGAATACTGTGTTGACAACAAAACAAAAAAAGGTTTGCTAATAAGTCACGACAATTAATGTTAGGAATGTGCTTAGATATCAGGTGAGGATTAATCCTGGAAATTCAAAGATTCCAGGCTTCTGAGTGGTCACTGCTAATAACAATGAGGATAGTCTAAGTGAGATTTGGAAAACTTTTTGTTCAGTTATGGCACCAAGAAGCACAGGCTAATTAATAGTTTTGACAGAAGTGAAGAAATAACTCCAGATGGAAGAAATAAATGATAATAATAAATAATTATACCGGAAACTGTTCTAGGGAACCAGTTTTGGTTATTGAAGAACTAGTTATCAACTATGCTTATTCCTCATTGCCTTTAGCATTCTAATCTCTTAGGCTAGTTCTTAATCTCTGTGGGATAAGTTGTATCTATTTCTATGTTGTTTTTTCATATCGGATCTTCTTTGCTTTCTAAAAATCTGTCTTTCTCTATTTCTCTATTAACAGTTATTGATACTAAGTCCACATTCACAGACAGCAGAGGATGCTAATGTAAGAGTCCCATAACTCATGAGTCATTAATGTAACAACATGGAAAAGGAGGACATATTTATTGCTACCTCAATTTTTCTGAAAACCTGCAATGTCACATCATTTGATTCAAATTTCCATTCTTTGTCTACATAGTGTCATTAAGTGCACATAAATGCAAATATGAGCCGGGTGCTGGTGGTTCACGCCTGTAATCCTAATTACTCAGGAGGTTGAGACAAGAGGATTGTAGATCAAAGCCAGCCTGGTCAGCAAAGTCCATGAGACTCTTATATTCAATTAACCAACAGAAACTCAGAAGTGGTGCTGTAGCTAAAGTGATAAAGCACTCAACTGGAGCTGAAGAACTGAGGGACATTGCCCAGAATCAGAGTCCAAGCCTCACGACCAATAAACAAAAGTGCAAATATGACATTAACTTTCCCAAAAAAGACCTACAAAGTCAATAGTAATCTTCCCAAGCAGAAAAACTAATTCTAAAATGATTCAGTGTACCTACTTTGGCTGTTATTTGTTATGGCTTCTTTGTTGGACATATTCTCTTCTTTTGAAAATTGTCAAATATTAGCTTTATAATAAACTTCATCTAATATTTCTCAAATGAGAAGTCCATATAGTTGATGTCACTTGGCTTTCTTACTATCACAGTTCAAAGCCAACCCTGGCAAGAGACGTCTGTCAAATTCTTATCTCTAAACACCAAAAAAAAAAAAAAAAGAAGTGGAGTTTTTGTTGAAGCAATAGTGTACTAGCTTTGGGGTCAGGTGGGCAGGAAAGACAATTGTTCAGGGACAGGGTCCAGCCTCTGAGTTCAAGCCCCAGAACTAGCACAAACTAAACAAAAAAAATAACGCCACATATTTCTTTGGGACCATCGTTTAACACTGTTTGAGAAGAGGCTCTTTTTGCTGATCATACACGCTGCATCCTGCTTTTTGGAATCTTTACTGCTATGGCAAACTCAGGACCAGATTAAAGGAATGGATAAAGGACTTCTGCAACAAGACAATCATGTCAGGAGTGAAATATCCATGCATAAGAAATTTTAAAACCTCCATGTCTTTCTTTCTTTGCAGTAGAACACTTTAAAACAAAGTTATTTCAGTTTTTTTTTCTATGCTGGCCTGCGAATGGCATATTGTTTCTTTTTGTAATACTCTCAACTAGAAGTTTACAGAAAAGTTTTATATGGGTAAAGAACACACTCTAAAAAGTCAGGGACAGATTTTCCTTCCAGTCTTGGATTATTTTCTTGTTCAGTAAAAAGAACAGCACAAATTATCTTGAACTTTGTCATTTCTCTATGTTCAATTCCTGTCTTGGAATCATTTACCATTGCCCATAACAGTTCCTTCCATCTACTTCCAATAACAATCTATGATGCTGCTCCCAGTAAAAATGAATATTTTCTAGCTTCATTGAAATAGCAAAAGTACATCTTTGGACATGAGGTAACACATGTTTCAGAAACAACTTAGAAATGAGAAAAAATGGCATTTACATGGCTTATAAAAATTATCCTTGTACATATCGCCATAGAAGATGATGTTAAGTGAAATGAATCCCAAGATAGGGACACAACTTTTTTTTGCTTTCTTGCTATTTTTTAATGTATCTAACATGTACTATGTCTTTTTTGGGGAGGGGGTTCCGATGGTGGGTCCTGAACTCTGGGCCTGGGCGCTGTCCCTCAGCTTTTCAGCTCAAGGCTAGCACTCTACCACTTGAGCCACAGCACCACTTTCGGCTTTTTTCTTTTTGGTTCTGTGGTTCTGAGGAATCGAACCCAGGGCCTCATGCATGCAAGGCAAGCACTATACCACTGAACCACCTTCCCAACCCTACTATGTCGTTTGTTTGTTTTTGTTCTATTTTCATCCTCCATGGTATTTTTTCACTGTATTTGAGTTTGGTGATCTGCTTCTTGCACTTACATTTTCCTAATGTGGGGATGGGAAGGGAAATATCAAAATGCTGAAACAAGGATAAAGTATGATCCATTGTAACAATAAGATGAACAAGACACCATGTAGAGAACAAACTTTACAACTTGGGGAGGGGAGGAAGGAGTTGGGGAGGGGGAGAGAAAAGGGATGGCAAGGGACAAATAAAAGAGGAGCTAACAATGCTCGTTAGATAATATATTCATTAGCTTACTTATGTAACAAACCCACAATAAAAAACATGAAAGAAAACATTATCCTGGAGCACATTAAGTATAAATTTCCTAAATGCTCTGTAAATTAAGCCCAATTTTAATTGGGAAGAAGGTTCTCAGAAACATTTTATTGTGAGTGTGGGTGTTGTTCATTCTTTCCCAAGTGTACATAGGTTAGCATTAGGAGAAACAATAGGAATAATAGGAGAAAGAGAAGTTCTGTGTTTAAGTATAATGGTTCAAAACACTATAGAAGACTCTGCAAATAAGACAACTTTGAAACAATAAGGCCAAGGCCAACATGTCAATCTATGAGTGTGATATAGAGAAAGCATTACTACTAAGTGGAACATGACTTATGAGGCTCTTTCATCTCTTTCATCATGGTAGCTAATCATGTAAATTAGTGAAAATTACAGTGGAGGTATAATTTCGGTTCCTAGCAAGTCAGATATAAGAGCATGGACATAACTGGAACAAAAAGGCCATGTTGAGAGAGCAGGAATGATACTAGCAATGAACTCGTGGCTAAGATCACTTTTCTTTTTTTCTTTCTTTTCCTTTCTCTCTCTTTTTTATGGTAGTGGGGCTTAAACTCTGGGCTTGGGAACTGTCCCTCTGCTATTAAGCTCAAGGCTAGTGCTCTACCACTTGAGTCACAGTGCCATTTCAGGATTCTGGTAGTTAATTTGAGAAAAGAGTCTCTGGGCCTTTCCTAGCTGGGCTGGCTTTGAACCCCATTCTCAGATCTCACTGCCACCGGGCTTAAGATCACATTTTTAACAGTGTACACTCAGGATATGTAATGTGTATGTTCATCTATCTTTATGTGTATTCTTGAGTTAAAAATTTGGGCTACAGCTCAGACTTTATACTCACAAAAATGTTTGTCGTTTAAAAGTTGATACTCCTGGAGAAATAAAACCTAAGAATATAAAGGAGTCTGGGAAGTTCAGTTTATATCCAGCCTGGGAAGGACAGGCTTTGAGACACTACCTATAATTATCCAGGCAAAGCTGAATTGGAAGAAGGGCTCACGAGATGGAATACCAGTCATGAGCAAGATGGCTGAATAAGAGATTGAGGCTTTTGCATACATACATACAAACATACATATACACATACACTCAGAGGCACTTATATGTGCACAAACAAATGCACAAATGAAACAATTCTCAGAATATGTAGAAAAGTTAGAAAACAATAGAAAACATTTCCTGAGTAAGACTAGAATCAAGTGATAATTTTTAATATTAGAAAGTATTCAAGTGAACTTTCTTCAAAAAAGTTTGAGACTATTACATAGGTAGGGACTAGAGATAGTAAGAGAGTCAAGTAATCATTATTAATGGGATCAGATCCATGGAGGAATGAATCAGAGACCCCTGCAGGTGCATCTGAAAATGTTCATATCCTGTGTCAAATGTTAGAACATCTTTCAAAACTGTACGTAAACAGTCTGAGCAGCCAATCTCATGGATAATATCATCAGAGAAGTTCAGAATTGCTAGTCTGTATCTAGATTAAATAAACCAACAAACCATGGTAGGAGAATGTGATACAAGACAAAAATTCTAGCACTGAGACTAAGACAAGAGAATAGAGAGTGGAATTACATAGCGATACCTTCCCTGGACCAGGTAGCATAATTTTGTCTCAATAAAACAAACCAAACAACAAGAAAGGAATACATAGTTTGAAGTTTGGGCTAATTTTGTCACTATGTTTTGAGATGTCAAGTTTCCTATTGACATGCAACTCATATATAATCCTCAGTTGTGTTTTAAATGCTCTTTTCCTTACAGAACATTCCCAGATGCAAAATGACTCATGATTCCCAACGAAAAATTTGAAAAAAGTAAGCGTCATTCTGTTGGATTCCAAAGAAATGATGAAGTATTACGAAAGCTTAAGCCTGGATAAATAGCAAAGTTCATCTAATGTAGGACTTAGTAGACCTGGCTAAATTAGAATTTAGATTTAAAATAATGTTTTGGGTTTGTAATTTCATATTCTATAGGATATTACAAAATGCTTTTCAAGTAGATGATTTAATCCCATCCCTGGCCCCTGGCTCCTGAAAGCTTCTGGTTATGGACAGGAAAGTTCATTTATATCTGTCCCCAGAGGCCTCCTCCCCTCCCAGCATGTAGGGGCATGCCCCAACCATCACTCTGGGCCCCGAACTGGCTCCAGTGCCAGGCCAAACCATCCCTCCTTCTCCCCTTGTGCCAGGACTCGTGTGGGAGTTAGAGTCCACCCGGTCTTCTGTTCCCATGGCCGCCATGGGCCTCATGCTCTACAGCCATTCCCACCCCCTGTCCCATGCCCCGAAGCCTGGATGCTAACTGCTCCCCCCTTTCCTGTTTCTCCAGTCCCCAGTTCCTGCATGTCCAGCAGTCCAGGCCATAAGTGTGCCTGCCCCTAGGACAAGAGGCCCACTGGAGCCTTCCCGCACTTCTGTGCCAAGCACCAGATGGGGTTTTTCACAACTCTCCCCCTCGCCCCCCACCCCCCGCCAGCTCTTCCCTGCTCCACCCACTGCTGAGCCAAAGGGTGCTCCCTGTACACCATGCATCCTCCATTGCTCCTTCCTGGGCTTGATTCTGCACTGTGCTCTCCCTCTCCACCTTCCCCGTGCAGGAAGGACCTCTCCATGGCTGGATAAGGCTTGTGGGACATGCCCTTGCCCCCTCCCCCACCTAGGGAGCCAAAGGCGCAATCCGACCCCTCCCTCCACTCCAGGGAGACAGCTCAGTAGGAGAGATGGACTCCCTGGTGGGGCAGGGGTAGGCCCAAGCACCTGGCTCACGTTTCCCCCTCTTCCTTCCTGGCCTGTTTCTGCTGTGGTCTCTGCAGGTGCGTGCGGCCTCCCCCAAACCCTTTCCTCTGGAGATGCCTTTCCTCACCCCATCTGGGGAGGTCACCAGCTGATTCCCCCCACCCACTCATCCCCAGCGCTTTCTTGGCTCCCTCTTGGCTGCCCAGCCCTATGCAACCAAGTCTGATCTGTGTAGGAAATCCAGAAGCTGGGCTGCCCCGTGGGAGGCTCCCCCCTCCACTGCTCCCAGATGTGTCTTGAGTTCCATCCCGCAGGCTCACCCATTTACCCGGGAAATGACCTCACACACAGCCACAGCCACACACAGAGCTGGGTCATGTCAGCCACAGTGGGTCTGAATTAGAGAGGCCTCAGGAGCCAGAAGGGACCCACAGGTTGAGGGCAGCGTTTCCTATCTCCTACATTCCCCCTTCCCAGGATGTTATGCTGGGAGGAGGTAGGCCTCACCAACTGATGGCGCTGGTGCCCCGTGGCCCCACTGGTATGGTCGGATGTGCTGTAGCAAAGCCTGCTGGAGGCCTACCCCCCCCCCCCTAGGCAGATGGCAGCAGCCCCGAGTTCCCCCTTCCACACTGCTGGGTTGGCCTGCTCTCCATTTGCTGCCCTTCCCTGGCAGCCCGGGTTGGTTCTCATTGAGAAAGCCCAGAACTCCTGCCTTCCACTTCCCCGCTTGGCCAGCCCATTCTCACTGACTGCTCTTGCCTCTCCTGCCCCTCCAATCCCTCTCCTGCTTCTCCTAACCATAGGGGCATAGGGGACCAGCAGCCACAACACCAAGACTCCCTCCCCATCTGCTCCCTCCTTGATCCTCCATTTAACCTATCGGCCCCACCTCCTCCATTCCTGGCCTGCCCCTGTCCTAAGTTTCATGCCCCTTCCACTTATTCCAACCCTCCTGGGCAGCCCAGCCCTCTCAGAATGGCAAATGCTCCATGGGCCATCAAGAGTCAGTTCCCAGTCCTGGAGCTTGCTCCAACCTCATCCCTTCCGGGCCTGCTCCTTCCAAAGCAGCCTTTCCTGGGGCAAAGTTCCCAGGTGCAGGCCCCCATTCCCCCTTCTACTCCCAACCCACAAATCTCTACTGAGGGCCCCGCTCCCCAAGGGTGCAAAAGCACACTTGGCTGGCTCAGCTCCTCATTCCTCTGTCAAGGGCTCTGCACCAGTTCTCACTGGGTCTGGGTAGGAAAGCCCACGGGATTCAGAGGCCATGCAGGACAATAGCACCTTGGATCACCCATGTCTTACCTTCCAGCTTCCCAGCCTGTTCCCAAAATGACTTCCTGTGGTACAGGGCCATCCCCTGATTTCCAGGAAATGACTTCTGGAGCTTTCCCACTCTCATGGGCTAACACGGGGAGGAGGAAGAGTTGCTGGGTCCTCAGCCTGGAGGTCTTGCCTGGGGTACCGGGGCTGCAAAAGGCCTACTGGGAACAAGGCACTGGTTTGTGGGTCTGACCTGGGATCCAGGATACGAGCAGCAGCAGGAAAAATGGGGTGGGACCAGGCTCAGGAAACAGATGTCAGCAAGCCTGAAAGGGCAGGGCCCTGGCACAAGTCTGTCCTGTGATACAGGTGGGAGCAGGAGTAAGTGGGTGGGCTCAGTCAGGCCCCTGCATCTGTTCTGCCCTGAATCTAAGGGATGGCGGGAGACCTAAAGGGTGATTCCTGCCCAAGGTGCGGGTACTGGTGGGCAAACCGATGGGATGGGGCCCTAGTTCAGATGCTGCCCAAGGCACTCCTGCCAGAGAGTCCCATGGCAGAAACCACCCCAAGCACCTCTGCTGGCAGGCAAGCTAGGAGGTGGAGCCCTGGGGCTGGTCTTGTCAAATGATGCTGGTGCCTGCAGGCAAGAATGGATAGGTGGAGCCCAAGTGCCAGCAGGTGCCAGCCAAGGGGTGGAGGCCCGTGCTGTCTCCTCCAAGGCAGGGGATTCTGGAGGCTGGACTATGGGGTGGAGCCCAAGTGTAGTTGCCAGTCCCTCCTAAGACACCTCTGCTTGTGAGTGAATTGGGGGACAGAGCCCCGGTGCAGGTCCTGCCCCAGGCAGGGGTTGCAGGCAGGCAATATTAGGAACAGAGCCCCAGTGCCAGTGGGCTACATAAGGGGCAGATCCCTAATGCCGGTCCCGCCCTAGGCAGCCGAAGGGGCAGATTCCAGGTGTGAACCTCCTTGAAAGCGCTGGTGCTGGTGTTGGCGGGCGAACTAAGGGGTGGAACCCTTGTGCAGGTCTCCCTTACTGGGCAGTGCAGGAGTGTGAACGAATGGGCAGAGCCAAGGTGTGGATGTTGTCAAAAGGACCACTGCTGGTGGGCAGTCTGAGGGGCAGAGCCCCAGTGCTGATGTCGCCCAAGGCACCACCACCATCAACTGATTAATGGGTGGAGCCCACCGGCCATCTCTCAAGGTTGCCAGTACTGGCGGCTGAGTCAAGGGGCGGGGCCCCGATGCAGGTGTCATCCAAAGCACCTATGCCTGCTGGCAAACAGAGGGGCGGAGCTCCTGTGTTAGTCCCACCCAAGGCGCCCATACTGGCCATCTAATGGAGGAGTGGTGCAGGTCTCGCCCAAGGGTCAAGCCCCAATGAGGGTCGTGACCTAATGCAGGGAGCAGGGGTGGTTGTGACCTAATGCGGGGAGTCCGGGGTTGGTCTTGCCAAAGGCCTGGGGACTGGTGGGCAAACCAAGTGGTGGAGCCTCCCTGCAGTTCTGTCAGAAAATTAGAAAACAAGATAAACTTGCAAGGTTCATGGAACAGGGACTTTGAAGCCTCGACTGGATTCAAACCGCCATCCTCTCCATGTCAGGTTCCTGAGTAACAGTTTGGGTAGCAGGCCTGAGCAGGTTCAAATGTCGTTCCATACTACCACTTCTTTGAACTCCACTCCGCTGCTGGATACCCCCTAATGTGCATGACACCAGGGCCTGGGTCCTGGGACTATGCGCCTCTCTCCTCTCTCTATGTATATTCACATCAATACATTTGCCATATGTGTATGTATTTATACATGCCCTTTTTCTGTACTGGACTTTTTTGACTTCGGTCATGCAGACTCTATAAATACACACGAGTATATATACACACACACATTCATGCATTTTGTCTCCGATGAATGATAGAAAAGTGAGGTTGCCCAACATTAGTAAGCTAGGACCCGACTTGGGTAGGGCTTTTCTCCCACAGAAACTCTGTAGGGGACTCAGGTTTCTCCTGAGATCTAAAGCTTTGAGACACTAAATATTGACAGGGAGAGACTTCAAGATGAATGTGGACCTAGATCTTCTCTTGGTTCCATAATTAGGGAGTCAGATGGCATTCTGAGGAGGTTGCCTGCACCTGCACCTGCCACCAATCCCAGTTCAAAGGAGAGAAGGCACCCAGACCCCTAACCCCCCACATTGGCCTCTTTCAGTGGCCACGTCAAGTGGGTGCATTCCTTTACACTGGAGGAAGGAGGTGGGGGGGGGGTCTATGAGGAATGTGCCTTTCCCCTCCAGTGACCTGAGACCTGTGGCCAGCTATGGGCTCCCGAACAGGACTGAGAAGGGCTAACACAAAGAGTCTTGCTTCTTGAGTCCTTCCTTCAGCCAACCAGACCTGTTTCCTTCTATGCTAGAAGCCAACTGAATCACTTCTGGAAGAAACCCATTAGCAGACAGTCTAGGATAGGGGCTTAGTTCCTTCTGGAAGAGAAAGACCAGCCTGGTGGAACACTCCAACTGGAAAGGCAAATGATAGATAGATCCAGGCACCAGTTCTCGTTTGAAAGGAAGGGAGAGTTTACACACCAGAGATGTTGGAGGTCTTCTCTCCTCTAAGAGTCCCTAGTGTTAGGATGGAATGGGATTGTATGAAGCCAAGCCTGACACATCTCTGAGTGGCCATGAATGACTGAAATCAGGAATGGTATATCTCTAATTTCGGGGCAGGGTGTGTGTGTCTCAGCACCTCATTCTGCACAGACCGCCATGGATAGTTCTTCACTGGCCTCTCAAAATCTTCCACATGGTGACGCCGTGCTTGCAGACTGCTCCCGTGCATGTACCAATCCCATATCAAGTAGCTTTAACTGGAGAAACCTGAGGCATCATGAGACCAGGAGGTGGTTCATGGTTTCTGAGCCAAGAAAGGATTTTAAGCTGAGTAAACACAGCCAGGAAGTCTGGATATGAACACATATGTTCTCATGAGTTCATGTGCACGACTTGAACTGAGGGTCTGGATGCTGTGCCCGAGCTCTTTTGCTCAAGGCTGGTATTCTAACACTTGAGTGATACCTCCCTCCACCTTTGGCATATATATCTATATATCTATATATCTATATATATCTATATCTATATCTATATATATATATATATATATTTGGTTCTTCATTGAAGAAGAGATACTTGTGAACTTCAGTCCCTGGCTGGATTTGAACCACGATGCTCAGATCTCAGCCTGCTCACTAGCTGGGTATTACAGACACGAATCATCGGTGCCAGGCCACATACATACGTTATAAGGGAGAAGCTGGTGGCCCACTGAAAAGATGTGGTTCAGGAACAGGAAACTGAAATGGGATGTGCAGCCTAGTAGAGTGCATGGGAGAATGTTCTAGTCTAGACACCAGGCACAGATAGAGAACAGGCCCTCTTAGAACACTTGAGAGGAGCTTAGGGTTGGCTCAAAGGGCATTGACCATGCACTACACACCAGCAGTCTGGTGAATGAAAGAATACTGAAGAGGTAGGCCTTTGGAATGAAAGCCCTGATGTAGGAGACACAGGAGGGCAGGGTGGGGCTCTAGAGTACCAGGCAAGGCTTCTGGGGGGACCAAAGGGAAAAAGGCCCAGCCACTAGGGCAGGAGGGACTTTTCTGCCAGGGGCCTAAAGGTGCTTGCATTTGAATTTCTGCCCTGTGAGCCACATCCCCAATACAGCTTCTCAGCCAACGTGTCTGCCCATCTGTGTGACTGCTGATCATGGTAGTCACTCTGGCTGACTGTCATGTCTTTTTGACTGTTCAGGTAGATGAGCCTTAGGTGTTAGCTGCAGGTTCCTTAAGCTTCCTAGCTGAGCTTGGTCTTACAGGAACAAGGTTGGCACTGACTGGCAGTGTACCTGGTGGAAGCATAGCCCCACCCTAGGGAGACATAGAAAGGAGGTAGTTGCCTTCAAATGGTTTCTGGGGGTTCTGGCTGGCTGTCTTCCCAGAGCCCACTGGGCCCACTGTCACCAAGAAAAGGCATCTTGCTTCCCACTCTCCTTGAATTTTCTGGGGCTCTCTGAGTCTTTCATGACATGCACCCCTGCCATCTCTTGCTCTGTTTGTCTCTTCACCTGATTGTTTCTGATTGGTCGGCCAGCACTTTTTCTCTCACTTCTCTGGCTGTCTTTGTCTTTGTCTCCCTTTCTGAATGCCTATCCATCTATCAACGAATGTTTTTTGTCTGTTCTCCTCTAATTGTGTCCCATCCATCTTGCTCCTGGGCCTCTGTTCTGTCTAGTTCAGTATGTGTCATGGTGTGTGTGTGTGTGTGTGTGGATTTTCCCCTCATCTTTCTCTGTCCCCTCTCTGGGTGCCTGTCTGTCTCTTTCTGACCTCTGATGGGGCCCCACCTCCATGCCGACCTTGCCTTTAGACCCCTATCAGGGTCTACAATGAATCCTTAATTGCCAGATACCCGCATTCCAGATATTCATTGGGGCCCAAGTCTGGCCTGTCCAAATCTTTGGCCACCTCCTGGAGATTCTAGGTCAGCAAGGCCAGCTGGAATTAGGGTATCCGTGGGTCTTAGGGTGGGGCTTAGTCATGGGATGTCCTGTCCTTTCTTCAGCTGGATTTTTGGCTGTGCATCCCTCCCAGCAGGCTGGCAGTGGAGTGGGAGAAGGTAGGAGCATTGCCAGGGGCTCTGGTCAAATTGACCTTGATAGCTGACTGAAGGCCACCCAAGCAAGTAGGATCCGGGGCTACATGGGAGGTGGGGCCAAGGTGGCTTGGAAGTGTATCCGTAGGTGTCTAGGAAATGTCAGCATACCTTATCACAGGCAAGTCTATCTCCTGGCCCCAGCTGGGCCTCTCAGGTCCTTCTAGACATTTCCAGATGCCCAGAATACAGAGGCACAGACTTTAGATTCCAGGGCCATGGAACTGGGGAATGAGAGATTGGTATGGACAATGCCTTAATTTTCTGGGGCATTAGCCTTGATCTGGCTATGCTCCCCTTGTGTATGCTCACTTTTTAACCCAGTGCTGGCCACACACCAGCCACTTCTGGCAGTGCTATGGAAGTGAGATCTAGGGTGACTGAAGTCTAGATTTATGGCCTGATTGGGGGTGGGGTGGAGGCAAAGGGTGTTTTTAAAATAAATCTTAGAGCTGGAACTCAGGTTCTAGGCACTGCCCCTGAGCTTCCTTTGCTCAAAGCTAACATTCTACCACTTGAATCACAGCTCACCTTTCATCTTTTTTAGTAGTTTAGTAGAGAGAAGAGTCTCACATACTTCCCTGCCTAAGCTGGCTTCAAGTTGCCATCCTAAGAGTGAAGCTTCTTGAGTAGCTAGGATTGCTTGTTTGACCACTTGGCACCTACTAAGGATGTCCGTGTGTGTGTGTGTGTATGTGTGCGCGCGTGCACGCGTGTGTGTGTGTGTGTGTGTGTGTGTGTGTGTGTGTGTGTTTAGTGGGGCCTGCACTCAGAGCGTAGGTGGGTATCCTTTAGCTTGTTTGCACAAGGATGGTGCTGTACCACTTGAACTACAGCAGCTATGCTTCCCACCGTTTTGATGATTTATTGGAGATAAGAGTCTGCCCAGGCTAGCTTTAAATCTTAATTGATCCTCAGGTGTCAGCCTTGGATAGCTAGGATTATAGGCATGAGCCACTGGCACCCAGCTGCAAGGATGTATTTTCATCCTCTCTTCTGTTCTAACAGCTGTCTACTTGCCCTGGCCTAGATCAAGGGTGGGTATGTTTCATTTGAAGCCTGGGGTAGGAGTGGTAGCTGTAGATGGGTGCACGGCTTGGAGAAAGGTAGTTTGTATTAGCCAAGAAGGAAAGCGTGGCCAGATATTAATAGCTCATATTCTCATATTCCTAGCTCCTCAGGAGGCTGAGATATGAGGATTGCCATTCAGAGACAGCCCAGCTAGAAAAGTCTGTGAGACTCCATTTTGCAAATAACCACCTGAAAGCTGGAAGAAAAGCTGTGGCTCAAGTGGTAGAGTGCTAGCATTGAACAAAAAAAAAAAAAACAACTATGGGACAGAGCTCAGGCCCTGAGTTTAAGCCCTAGTATCAAGATGTGTGCACACCCACACACACACACACACACACACACACAGAGGAAGGTAGTAATGATGAGCTGAGCTAGAACTGTGGGCAGTCCTGAGGCATAGACATAGTAAACTCTCAAGGCAAATCAAGTAGTTTCTCTCTATCCTTCTTGGGCTGAGGATTCTGGGCCATGACAGTTAGTGTTATGGAACCTGCCCCTCCATCCATGCATGGGGCCACAGGACCAAGGGAAGGACACTATGGATGCTCCTTTGTAGTCGGCCCACGATTGCAGACCTTCATATACCCCCAAGCACTGGTGAGGAAAGCAGGGCTCTGAGCCCTGGGATTCCAGAGATAGCCACTGCTACAAGCAGCAGCCAGCTGGCTTTAGATTCTTGAGCCTACAAGTCTATCATGAGCCCAAATCAACACCCGCTCAAGGTGTGCCTGATGATTCACAGTTTTGATACTCATGTAAGTGGGTGTTATCTGCTGTGCTATTTTGCAGCCCTTGCCCCTCCTGGCCCAGAACTATGATCTGAGACGTCAATTGCATGGTCTGATGCACACTGCACCCATGACAGATGCCGTTCTGATGACCTGACCGATGACCTCCGTACCCCAGGGCTCGATCCTTCTCTGATACTGTGGCCTGCTCTACAGGAAAAGGCCTCAGAAGAGGCTACACTCAAGACTTGTAATACACCAAGACATTAGGAGATCCTCAGGGGCCCACTGGAATGTACTCTGCCTAGAGTCACAGAGTGAGGTCCAAGAAGGCCAGGTGTTGGTCATGGAGCTGGAATGCTAGTCCTGGGTGCTGTCCCCCAGCTCTTCAGCTTACCATTTGAGTTACAGGGCCAATTCCGTTTTTCAGGACGTTACTTTTAGATCATAGTCTCCCAGAATTCCTGACTGGGGTTGGTTTTGAACCGAGATCCTCATATCTCAGCTTCCTGAGGAGGTAGGAGAGGTGTGAGTCACTAGCACCTGGCTGATCTGACCTTTCAGGAGCTCCTGAAAGTTTTATTTTTTAGGTGCCAATGCTGGGCTTGAACTCAGGGTCTGGCCTCTGGTCTCTTAAATTTTTCCCTCAAAGCTGACACTCTACCACTTGAGCCACAGCTCCATTTCTGGCTTTTGGTAGTTCATCGGCAAGAAGAGTCTCACTAACTTTTCTCACCTGAGCTGGCTTGACCCATGATCTCTGATCTCAGTCTTCTGAATAGCTAGGATTTACAGGGGTTGAGCCACTTCTGGCATTGTGTTAGAAGCTTTTCTTAAGCAAGCATTCTTCCCTGTGTTTACCTTGAATCCTCCATGCAAAGGAGGCCTGAGGGTCAGGAGGTGTGAAAAATAAGCTTCCAGCCACAGGAAATGGCTGGGGTCCATGGTGAAAAACCAAGCTAATCTTCCCCCGGGCCCCATTCTGGTACCCCACCATTTGCCCTACCTGTGTCTCAACAAACCTTGACCCAGCCTTGAATGTTCTGCCAGAATGTCTGAAGCCACAGTACCTTCATTCCACCTACACCACTTGCTCCAATCGACATCGAAGGACCGTTGTCCATCCATGATGGACCTTCTGCCTGAGGCTCTCTGTCCCGTTCCACGCCTTAGAACTCTTATGGAATTTTGGCATTGGTTATATCACCTCCTGGAGCAAGTCTTTCCTTCCCTTCTACCTCTTTTTTTTTTAATATTGAGTTGCTATAGACGGAACTTTGTGCAGGGTGACTGGCAAATGCTCTATCTTGGTGTGTTGAGTGTGTGTGTGTGTGTGTGTGTGTGTGTGTGTGTCTGTGTGTGTGTGTGTGTGCGCGCGCACGTGCATGCACAGGTGCGAGCATGCGCGTGTGTGCATGCCAGTCCTGATGTTTGAAATTATGGCCTGGACATTGTCCTATCCCTGAGCTTTTGTGCTCAAGGCTAGCACTCTTCTACTAGAATCACTGCTCTACTTCTCGCTTTTTGGCTGTTTAATTGGAGAAAAATGTCTCATATAAATTTTTATGTTTGTAATTGGGATCCTCAGATATCAGCCTCCTCAGTAGCTAAGATTACAGGGGTGAGCCAGCAGCACCTGCCTTCTACTTTACCTCTTACCTATAACCTCGGCCCTCCTCTGTGTCCCAGAAGAATATGTCTCACCAGACTCACTATTTTTTTTCTTTTTGCCAGTCTTGGGGCTTGAACTCAGCGTCTGGGTGTGGTCCTGAGCTTCTTTTGCTCAAGGCTAGCACTCTCTCACTTAAGCCACAGTGCCACTTTTGGCTTTTTCTGTTTCTGTGGTACTGAGGAATGGAACTCAGAGCTTTGTGTGTGCTATATAAGCGCTCTACCACTAAGCCACATTCGCAGCCCAAGGTTCACTTCTAACAGGAGTTATGAGGGTGGGATTTATTGACTTACCCCTTTTGGCATAGAAATCACTGATTATTTCATGTCTATGCCAAGATTTGGGACTAGCCTTTGACTTGACAATGAGGAATGATAGATGAGTGATAGCCACCAGGCCCCAGAGCTCTAGGCTCACATCCTACAGAGGGATAGAGACTATGGAGAGAGAACCTTGGACAACTCCTACAGCCTAGGGACTGTGGATTCTCTGAAGGCAGTGGCTGGCTGCAAAGTGTCCCAATGGGATGCCTCAGTCAGAATATTATGCACCCATTGCACACACTAGCCCAGGCAAAGCCTTCAGGGCTTCAGTTATTAAATGGCAGAGGGTGCTTTGTTCAAGCTGCCAGCTCACACTTAGAACTCTATGAGGGCTTGTCCCAGTTTGCCCAGGTTGGGACGGCTGGGCATGGGCAACCTGCTGAATGCCCATCATCCATACAGAGATCCATGCATGGAGTTATTGTAACCTTTTTAGGGGAGGGCAGGTACACTGTTGTACTATGATCCTAGCCCCCGTTCTTGACTTCCTTTTCTCAAGGGTAGTGCTCTGCCCTTGAGTCACAGCCCCATTCATGTTTATTTTTCCGGTGATCTCTTAGAAAGAAGAGTCTCCTAGACTTTCCCACCCCAGCTGAATTTAAATTGGCATTTTCTATATCTCAGCATCCTGAGGAGCTAGGGTTATAGGAAGGAGCCACTGGCACCTTACTTTCTTCTTGTTGTTCTTTTTTTCAATCATAACAGTCCGAAATTTTCAATGTGTCATTCCAATGGTTTGCATTCAAAGTAAACTACCCAGGCCTGGAGCTCGAATACTAGGACTGCCACCCACAAATAGAGGGAGATCCTGACAAACTCATTCCTGTTCATGTGAATGCTAATGGAAGGTTATAAAAGTAATAAATGTGCCATTGATTCATGATTCTATTTTAGAATGCCACACAAAAAATATTGGATTTATGTCTTCCATTCTAGCACCATGGTATGATTAAGGATATTGAATAATTTTTAATTAATATTTTTATAAGTATTCAACAGTGATATTTCATTAAATGGAGGCATAATTTAATAACTAATAATTGGTAATAATATATATAATTTAATTTCCTCACAGTCCCTCTCTTTGTATATGTATATATATCAATGTACGCACGTCTCTATCTATATCTATCTATCAATCTATCTATCTATCTATTTATCTATCTATCTAAGTACCAGGCACTCCTGTGGATTGATCACAGGTACTCAGAACTTCCAGGCAGCTCAGTTTGCCAGAGGCTGGTCTGATAAGACTGTGATCCCATTTATGGATTGGGCATTCTAGGCTGTGAGTTGAAATCGCAGGATGGCCAAAAATTTGTTCATGCAGTAAGAAGCCAATATTAGCACATTGTTTTCCTTTTCTGTTAAAGTCCATGGTCTCAGAATGATGTATAATCTATATTTACATATATCCTATGTGAGATGATGTAATAAAAGAAATGTTATATGTGTAATAATGCTAAATAAGTAAGGGTAATAAATGTCATATTTCTACAAAATTTTGGTCAATCGACATTCAACAATTCATCCAAAAAATCATACACCACGATCAAACAGGATTCATTTCAGGGATGCACAGCTGGTTCAATATATGCAAATCAATTAATATAATTCGTCATATAAAAAGGAGCAAGGATAAGAACCACATGATTATCTCAATAGATGCAGAAAAAGCATTTGCCAAGATCTAACACCCCTTTATAATGAAGGTTCTGGAAAAATTAGGAATCCATGGAACATTCCTCAATACAATAAAGGCTATATATTACAAACCAACAGCAAGCATTATACTTAATGGTGAAAAACTAAAGCCATTTCCTCTTAACTCAGGAACGAGATAAGGAGGTCCACTCTCTCCTCTTCTTTTGAATCTAGTATTAGAATACCTAGCTACAGGAATAAGACAAGATGTAAACATAAAGGGGATCCAAATAGGGAAAGAAGTAAAACTCTCCCTCTTTGCAGATGACATGATCTTGTATTTAAAGAATCCCACAGACTCCACTCCCAGATTTCTCAGGCTGATTCAAAACTTTGGCAAAGTAGCAGGGTATAAAATTAACCCTCAAAAATCATTGGCTTTTCTGTATGCCAACAATGAGAAAAGTGTGGCTGAAATTAGGAAAGCAACTCCATTCGTTATAGCCCCACAAAAAATAAAATACCTAGGAATTAACTTAACCAAAGAAGTGAAAGACCTCTATGATGAAAACTTCACAAAACTGAAAAAGGAAATCAAAACAGAATTTAGAAAGTGGCAAAAACTCTGATGTTCCTGGATTGGAAAGATCAACATCATGAAAATGCCAATACTTCCAAAGGGTATCTACAAATTCAATGTGATACCCATCAATATTCCAACCTCATTCTTCAAGGAAATAGAAGATGCATTCCAAAAATTTATATGGAACAATAAATGACCCCAAATAGCAAAAATGATCCTCAACAGAAAGAACAGTGCTGGAGGAATATCAATACCAAATTTCAAACTCTACTACAAAGCCATAGTAATCAAAACATCTTGGTACTGGCACATGAACAGACCTCAGGACCAAGGGAATAGAATTGAAAACCCAGAAATGAACTTACAGACTTATTGCCACCTAATCTTTGATGAGGGAGCTAAAAAAATAGAATGGAAAAAAGACAGCCTCTTCAGTAAATAGTGCTCGCAAAATTGGTTAATCACTTGTAGAAAACTAGAGATAGCTCCTTATATATCACACTGAACCAGAATCAACTCCAAAAAGATGAAAGACCTCGGAGTCAAAGCAGACACTCTACAGGTTGTAATAGGAGAAACCCTAGTTCTCCTTGGGACAGACCAAAATTTTCTTAATAGAGACCCAGAAACGCAACAAATCAATGAAAGGTTGGACAAATGGGATTGCATGGAATTGCAGAGCTTCTGCATGGCAAAGACATAGTTAGTAAGATCAATCAAAAGTCCACGGATTGGGAGAAAATCTTCAGTAGCCATACAATGGACAAGGGTCTCATATATAAAATATACCTGGAATTCAAAAAATTAAATCCTCCTAAAATAAATCTAGACACATGAAGAAATGCTCAACCTCCCTAGCCATTAAAGAAATGCAAATCGAAACAACATTGAGATACCACCTCACCCCAGTTAGAAAGGCTATAATCACGAACTATAATAACAACAGGTGCTGGAGGGTATGTGTACAGAAGGGAACCTTACTGCATTGTTGGTGGGAGTGTAAACTTGTTTAACCACTTTGGAAAGCAGTATGGAGTTTCCTCAAAAGACTCCACATAGAGCCTCCCTATTACCCAGCCATCCCACTTTTGGGCATGTACCCAAATTTTCACAAACAAGAGCACACTAAAGCTACCTGCATGGCTATGTTTATTGCAGCATTATTTACCATAGCTAAAATATGGAACCAGCCCAGATGCCCCTTAGTAGATGAATGGATCAAGAAAATGTGGTATATATACACAATAAAATTCTATACCTCTATCAGTAAGAATGATATTGCCCCATTTGGAAATGGAAAGACTTGGAAAAATTATATTAAGTGAAGTAATCCATGCCCAAAGAAGCATAGGTCCCATCGTTTCCCTTATTTGCAATAACTAGCATATGTCTGAGTCAAGCAGAAAAGGTCAGATAAGTTGATGTTAGGGAAATGAACCCTAAGATATGTATTCAAATTTTTTTTTCTTTCATGAAATTGCTTCTAACACATTTATAAGATTATTTCTTTGTTGCTCCCCCATGGTATAACCCCTGCTTTCACTGTATTTGCTGTCGGTGTATTTTGTGGAGGGGAAGGGAAAAATCAAATCATTTAAATAGGGATACAGGTGCACCCATTGCAACAATGAGATCTATAAGTCGTTATGTCAAAATACGATCTTTACAACTGTGGTGGGGTTGGGGGACATTGGGGGATGATTGTGTGGGGAGATGGGAGGAGGGGAGAGAATGGGAAAGGATAGAGGGGGAAACAAAAAGAAGAGGCTATGATGCTTGATAAGAAATGTACCCATTTTCTTGCCTATGTAAATGTAAACCCTCTGTACAGTATTTTCACAATTTAAAATAAAAGAAAAAAGTAAAAT
>NW_024872532.1:0-26066 GCF_019054845.1 Dipodomys spectabilis | reverse complement strand
AGATAAGCGTCTCATGGCAACTTTTCTGCTCAAGATGGCTTTGAACTGTGATTCTCAGAAATCAGCCTCCAGATTAGTCAAGATTACAGGCATGAGCTACCAGCACCTAGCTATTTGTAATTTCAACTGTAGTTTTCTTCAAGTATTTCATTCTGCACTGAAGTTTATTTTTCTGACAAACTTCCTAATAAATATGTAATCTATTTAATTTTTAAAAGTACTGCTGTACCTCCTACTTATTTGTGGCATTTCTGAAATCCAAGTTCCTCTGTGTGCCAAGGTAGATACTTTTGCTTGTAACAAGTATTGTTGAACACATGACATATGGCTACTAAGAGAACAAAAGGATGTGAATCTACAGTAGCCAGATAAAGAACTCCCAGGACAATTGAAGTGCAAATCAAGTACTCTCTGTGTAGGTGCGTAAGGAACATAGAAAATACATTTTTTTTGAGGGGGTCCGGTCATGGGGCCTGAACTCTGGGCCTGGGTGCTGTCCCTCAGCTCTTCAACTCAAGGCTAGTGCTCTACCACTTGAGCCACTGTGCCACTTACAGCTTTTTTCTTTTTGCTTATGTGGTGCTGAGGAATTGAACACAGGGTCTCATGCATGCAAGGCAAGCTATCTACCACTGAGCAATCTCAAGTAAAAGAAATTCTTATACTTGAAAGTGATTGAGTGTGTGTGCACATAGATGTTGACTTAATTATCTGTTGCTATAGTTATACACATTCACTAGTATAAAATAATATTTCATATATATATATATGTGCAGATCACAGTTTCCAGAATCCAGAGAACCACCTCCATGGGCACCACTTGCCTATGTTGCTCTTTGGGTAATAAGAATGAAACCTGGAATTGTCCAGTGGTAGAGAAATTACTCAGAGACTCAAGCATTTGTCTTTCAATATGTTGCTTGTTCCTAACTCTAAAATTAAGAAGTCTGTTAATATATAATATATGATATACTATAATACATTTATTATACTATATAATGTATAATATATTGTACAATATATATTACATATAATAGCTGAAAGAATTATATATTTATAAGGAAAAATGTAATACACACATAAATGTCCATACTTTCCTAGTCATGATTAAGTTCATCAGAGTTAGGTGCATTATATCTCAACAGGAAACCTCTACTGAAGTTCTGATGACCTTGAACTAGATAAGAATTCCTGTTTTAAAAAAAAGCCTCTCCTCAATTATGAGAAAAGATAAGTTTGGAAGCTTTGTTTTGTTTTGTTTTTTGGGTCTTTTTTGGCAGGTCATGGGGCCTGAACTATGGGCCTGGGTCCTGTCCCTCACCTCTTCACCTCAAGGCTAGTGCTCTACCACTCGTGCCATAGCAACACTTCTGGCTGAGGAATTGAACCCAGGGCGTCAAGCCTGCAAGGCAAGCACTCAACCAATGAGCCATGTTCTGATCCCAGGTTTGGAAGTTTTGGAGAAGAGGAATTTGGCATTTGCATTGCATCCTTGATTAGTAATGAATAGGTATCATTTTGCTCCAAATTTTGTCTCCTTTTATGTTCCCTAGACAGTTACACAGGATCATCATTCCATCGTATATCTTTAAGTCCTTCTTTTATTTCTTTTTAACGTTATGGTTTTGTTGTTGTTTTGATGACCCTGAAGCTTGAACTCAGGGCCTAGGTAGTGTCTCTGAGCTGCAGGCTAGTGCTCTACCACTTGAGCCACAGCATTACTTCTGGCTTTTTCTGCCTGGGCTTGCTTTGAATCACAATACTCAGATCTCACCCTCCTGGGTAGCTAGGATTACAGGTGTGAGTCACTAGTGCCCAGCAAGTCCCTCTTTTTTAGATATTATTCTAAAAGCCTCCTATCCAAGGTCACTCCTCAGATAGTAAATGGACTTATACCAACAATTCCTTCACACTCTCATCTCCTGTTATGGCTATTATGTGTCTTTTCCATGTTATCTTGAATCTACTTCACTGTTTTCTTCCTAATCCATGATTGTATATTTGTTACTAATAATTACATAAATTTAAGTGGCTATGCACCCTAAATTACTCAAACATTAATTTCATTTACTGATTTTTTTTCAATATGATTGTTCTTCAGTACCAATCTGAGCTTATACTCACCTTCTCTACCTCTTGGCATGTGCAAAGCCTGGGCCTTTGGCTAACCTCCAATGCAAGAAGTTAGCCAAAGTATATCCTACAATATTCCTGCTTAGGATTCAGAACAATTAGTTGATTGCCTGAAAGAAGCAATGCATTCTTGGCATGGGAAGAGGTGGAAGAGACAACAGCCTGGAGAGTAAACTGGTAGACACAACATTTAACAACTTCTTTGAGGAAACTGACCTCCCGCATAGTGGCAGTGAGATAACTCACCTAGTGAATTTTCATATATAAAGGTAGTTGTCATGTCTCACTGCACAACTCACTTTCAAAGAGAGGGTCATTCTTTTGTGTACTCCTTAGGCCTAGTCTCACTTTATCTCCATTGCAGACTTTGCCCAGACTCTGTTCCTCCCAGAAAGGTGTCTGATGAGGAGGAATATGTGATCTCTTGGTTTCTGACTGGCCCTGTGAGAACTGAGGTCACTTTTAGTTTTGAACCTATTCCTCCTGACAAAGCTGTGGTGAGTGTTGCTAAAGCTCATTCTCTGAATTATGCCCTAGTACCAAATCTCTTCAGAGAAAGTCAAGGAATGATAATCCCACCTGAGGGATTGAGTTTCTCTATTTCCAAAGAGGTCATTTAATATCTGATTCTGAGTTCCAGGTAGAGGTCTTTTACCAGATCCTCCAAGCTGGACTGGATGTTCCTCAGATTCCAGACCATCCTCACATTTCTCAAGCTTTTTCCCATAAACCAAAAGGTCACAGGAGTTGAGTTCAGAAATAAGGAGAAATGAGAATAGCAAAAGAATTATTGGCAAGGGAAGGAATTAGAAATTTTGGGTTAAGAAGGGCTCAGAAAATCTAGGATCACTCACATCGTTTGGGAATCACATCATAAGATTAGGGAATAAAAGTAATAAATTACTGCCTAAATTAGTAACTCCACTGTTCTGACTACATTACAAGTGCTCTGTCAAGTAGCTGTCCTAGCTCAATGTTGATGAGCAAAATGGAACACATTTTTTCCTCACAACGTTCTACTGAGTATCTTCATCTATGCCCCAGGTTGTTCTTACTCTCTACTTCTCTGTTACTTTCCTTTGCTGGATTCAATCAATGATACTTGAATGTGTTATCATCTTCAGACATGTGATCACATTTTCTTTGAATCCATTTGTTATAAATTAAAACAAATTATGGGGAAACATATATCTATGGTATATTTTCTTCCATGGCATACTTATTTGATGTTATTAAGTATTATTTTAATTGTTTCATTTTTAAAACTTGAGGAAAATATTTTGTTAGTATTAGCACTAATCAGTTGCACATTTTTTTTAAATGTTCCATGTCTGTGTTTTTGTTATTAAGCTTCTAAAATTGTCTTGTCCCCCAACTGTTGCCTTCTTAAAATTGGATCAAGTTACAAACTGTATATGATGGTCCTTTTTGTGTTCATTGATATATTTAAAATTCTTCTAATATTCACATATTATAGGATATCTTCAACCTATTGTAACTCCTCTAAAAATGAATATGGAGGTCCCTTTTAAAGAAAAACACGAATCCACAAAACCTGTGAAATTAGGATTAGGTATATATCCAAAAATATTTAGCAGTGATATTGGAGAAATTTACTTCTCTTATATACCAGAACAGGTTTATAGTTATGAATAGCATATTTCCTTTATTCCCTTATTTTTGTGCACGTAGGTTGATTACACAGCTTTCTTTCTTGCTGCCATGCACATGGATGTTGATGCTGATTTATATTCCTTCTTTATGTATTAAGGTTGCAGTAAAGGTCATCAACACATGTGTTATTTTGGCATTTTCTAAATTTCTATTATGATCTCCATATGGGTTGCACTAGTTTACAATTATCACAAAACCAAATACAGTTCCTGATTTATTTCAACCTCTCCAGATGTTTATTTATTCGAGTGGTGATAGCTGTTCTGGTGTGTAGGATGGGATTTCAGTGACTTTCCTATTTATTTTCCTTTGTATTTCCTATGTGGATAAGAATCTCAAACATTTCATTTATTTATTAAACACTTACATTTGTACTGCATTCCTGATCAGTGTCTTTGTTTTTCTTTTGGTATTTGATCAGTTTTTAATTTCTATAATAATTGATTTTTTCATATTCTAAATACTCACTTTAGTAAGAAGATTTTTTTCATTGCTGTGGTGCACACTTAACAAAAATCAACAGATTGTATATTTGTACCACTGGATTTTTTGTTTGTTTCACAGCCAGGAAATTGTTTCAATAAAGATGCTGAACTTTTTTCACTAGATAGACTGAAATGATAGTATCTCATATTAGCCTAAACTAATCTCAAAACTAAGTCACAGCCTGGGCCACAACAGTCTGGGCTAAGTAAAACCACTAACACAGCACATGCTCCATTTAAATGGAGCAAAGGGCTTCATAAAAGTTAGAAGAAAGGCACCCTCTTTATGAAGCAAATTCTGAAGTTCACAAACAGATATTAGGAATCTGAAAATTAAGAAGATATAAGGATAAAACTATATAGAAGAAGAAATTTAGAAGTCAGAATTCGGGAGGAGGACCAACCACAAGATACCAAAACTCGATGCTGAAAGGAAGAAGTGTTTACACCAAACCTCAGTTGTGTCTGACTCTCTCACACCAAGCACACACACACACACACACACACACACACACACACACCTAGTGAGAGACCTTAGCCAAAGTATAGCCATTCTTGACTTAGTCCATTTTGAAGCCCTATACAGAAAGTATCCATTGTAAAGGCATTTACTGAAAGTATCCATTGTAAAGATTTTACTGAAATTTAGGATTCAGATTCCTGGAAAAACCATGAAATGTCCCAATAACATTCTTCCCGTAACTCTCCTAGCAATAGCCATAAGCAGATGACAGGACGGTACCTAAAGCTACAGATGTTTCTTACGATTCCATAGTTAAAATAATTTGCTTCATACTGCTAAGCCTGCACATGTTAGCCAATAAGATTGTTACAATATTAACTCATTAAATGTCAACCAATCATGTAACTGACAAGCTATGAACCCACTTACCTCAGCCCTATGCCCTATAAAAACCCTGTTAACTGAAGGTTCAGAGCTCTCAACTCTGACCCACTGTGATGCTGACAGTTGTGAGTCCAGGCTCGAGTTTGCAATAAATGACCCTCGTGTGCTCACATCGGAAATGGCTTGGTGGTCTTTGGGGATCATTATCTCAGCACAAGACTAGTGTACACAGAAAACTCCAAGGGCAGCTGTATCTGGGACAATGAAGCTTTCTCCTCTTCCGAGCTTAAATGGGGGTACACTTTGCCTGGAGGATGGCACCCTCTGAGCCCTGCATGCACGGTGAACCAGACGTGGGAAGCCCTGTGAACATCTCCAGGATGCCCTCTTAGAGGCTGGAGAAGTTTACTTCTGTAGTTGGACATGGCACGAGGCAGGAGGACAGTGGGAATCCAGAAGATGGGGGAGGCACAGGAGCAAATATGCCTATCCGTGGAGACTCCTTGGCCATGTTAAGGAATTTCCAAGCCCACACATAGCAGCCACCAAGCAAGTCCCCAGAGGCCACTTGTCTGGAGGGCAATGCCTGGTCCTGATCCAGAGCCAGAACTTCTCCAGTGGCCCTGTGCCTGACTAGGGTGGAACAGTGCCCACCAGACATTCTTCCTCTGCCCTGCTGCACATAACCTCCCTGCAGCTGCCCAGTCCCCAATACTCATGGCAAGCCAGCTCTGTGGGGCAGGCTGAGGCTGTGCCTGCGATTCCTGGTGCCTGCTTCAAGGCGAGAGTGAGGCCTAGTGCACAGCAGAGGTGGCCCTATATCACTTCAAGGGCCCCAGGAGGCACACTGGCTCAGCACTGCGGCCCTCCACACCCCCAGTGTTTACCTACAAGTCCCTGCCTTTTTTCTTGAAATTCTTCAGCCACTGGTTGTCTCATTTCTCATTGCTTGTTTGGGTGGGAATTGAGACTCCTTCCTCTCCTCACCCAGCCACGAGGCCCCAGGCGCCTAACTCCGCACCTCACAGACACTCCCCGGAACCCAGCTGCCTTTGGGTCTGCTGCTTCCTGAGCCATTGGCTTACTGCCTCCTTCCTCCCTTCACCAGCCTCTGCCAGGACATCCCGTATTCTCCCTACTACCCCCAACCCCAACCCCAGCTCAGCCTCCCTCTAGGTCTCCCATCCTCTCCACACAGCTCCCATTGCCAACCTCAGCAGGGCCACTGCTCTTGGAAGACAACTGTGGGCCTGGCCCAGCAGAATCAAGGTTCCACAATGTGCAGCCGGCTTAGAAATGGAGGCAGCATAGGTCACTAATCAGTGTCTTTCACTTCGCTTACACAAGTATTAGTTGTATTAATTTGGTATTTAATTTTGGATTTTGTAACCTCTTATTAAGCCTTTGAAGAATAGCTTGTAGAAATATAGTTCCAAAATTCAGACTGTCTCTTGTTTAATTTTTTCGAGATTCAAAGATGTTTAAGTAGTTATAGCCATCATGAACTCTCATTTCTATAGCAGAGTCTATTCAGAAAATAATTGCTTATGCATCTGTTATCAATTACTTACAAGACTTGAAACTTTTAAAGTTTCAAATATTACAGGAAGATCTTTGACTCATGTTGAATGGAAGTGAGTAAGTTGAGTTGTTGCATACATTCGAGTGTCTGTGTGTGTGTATGTGTGTGTGTGTGTGTGTGTGTGTGTGTGTGTGTGTGTGAGTGCGTCTGTGTGTAGGGGGGAATATGTGTATCATTGAAATCAAGGATAAGGATGTTGAGCCAGGGTCTGTACTTGTTTCCTTTTTCTGAGATATACATTATGGCATATCTTTGTTGGTGGTATGCTCTGATTGCTTGCCTTTGCCTGATGTGCATATTCCAGCTCAATTTTTCAATTAAAGCCTCTTTTTTTAAAATTCAGCATAAAGGGCTCTGATAGTGTTTTGTCTTTAGTCTGCCATCTAAGATCTTATTTTCCTCTTCAAAATTAACATTCAATATAAAATTTACCTCCTGACTGATTTTCCCTTTAATTTGCATTTTGAAATAAGTATTATAAGTCCTTTAATCTCTGTATTTATGAAGAAAAATCATTTTGAATTCTCTCTTTAGTGTAATAATACCTGGACAGATTTGTTAGCACCAAGACCTTAAAATTACTTTTGTAGTTTTAGTTTAAAATACCTCCTCCATGTTTACAGCATGGGGAGACAAATAATTCCTAGTAACAATGATAACAGTTTTATTCATTAAAATATCAGATAATTCATAATTTTGATTATGTCTAATGGCGAATGAATACATTTTCTCAATAGATTTGCTTGATAGACCCTGGCACAAAAATACCACTTATGGGGGCAGAGAAGGTGGATCAGTGGTAGACAGCTTATCTTGAATCCATGAGACCCTAGGTTTGATTCCCCAGCACCACCTAAGCAGAAATAGGTAGAAGAGGTACTTTGGTTCAAGTGGTAGAGCACTAGTATGGAGCTGAAGAGCTGAAGGATAGCGACAGTTCACCATCATCATCAAATTAAATAAATAAAACTCATATTCAAGTACATGAATTTCAAAGGTTGAATACCATTTTAGTTAGGGGCAGTGTGCCAAAATACAGCAGAACTCTGTTGCAAAACTTTAAGAGGGATTTCAACACCTAACAAATACTAAAACCAGAAAGTAAAACATTAGCTCTGCCCACAACATATAGAATTGCTACTCAAAGAGAAACCAGTACTAAGAATGAACTACTTGTTATAACATTTCTTAAGAGATTATGGCTTTATATTAATTATCATATAAATTGACCTTCAAAAACTCCATCGGTGGGCCTGAGTCTTAAAGGCACCTACAAAAACTGGAGGAGAGAATCATCAACCCAGATTTTTAAAATTGTTATTGTATTTTTAAAATTGTTATACAGATAACTATTTTGTAAGTCAGGTAATGAGTTCATTTCTTGTTTGACAATCCCATCTCTCCTGTCCCTGTCCACAGTCGTATAGCTCGTTGTGAACACAATATCTACAGTGTACAAGTGCTGCATTTGTTTCCCTGTTCTCCTTGACTATCTCTGTCTCCCTCAATGCCATAAATGGATAAACTAGAACAGAAAAATCCCTCTTGTTTCCAATTCCTGGAATACCTTTCAATATAAACATCAGTAGTTTTATGAGATTGTCAGGCTCTGTACACACATCCCAAACACGTATACTTCCTACACCCAGTCATAACTCCCACCTGATTCTAACTTCCACACAGTAATTCTTTTCACTTTGTACACAGGAAGTAATTGAGATTCAGAAAGATTATGTAAGTCACTAGAAATACTGGGCTGAGCATAATGGCTCACTCTTATACCTTACCTACTCCAGAGAGTAAGATCTGAAGATCATAGTTTGAAACAAACCCAGTTGACATAACTATTACACGTTTATCTCCATTTAACCAGAAGAAAGCGAGAATTTTGTGTTTCAGGTGGTAGAGCTAGAATGCCACCAGACATGAGTGGGAAACCTAAAGGATATTGACAATATGATGATTTTTAAGAACAAATGTTGTCTGTAAATAATCTCAGACACCACACACACACACATACACACACACACACACACACACACGCACGCACACACATGCACGCGCACACACACACACACACACACACACACACACCACAATCACACTCCTTAAAACAGATGTTAGTACTGAAATCCAAATAGTTTTTTTTAATTTTATAAGGTTTATTTTTAGCTTTAGTGAGGTTTGACTTGATAGTTTCTACTGATGAGCCACAACTTAGATCTTTGTTATAATTATACCCATATCTGTATTCAGAAGAACATTCTCCTAGTTAAGTCTTCCTCCTTTTTCAGCAATGATAAGTTTTCTCTTCTTGGTCCACTTTCTTTTTGGGATCTCAATCTCTTAGAATTTTCTGTTTTGCATGATCTGTAAGTTCATTGATCCAGTAGATCTCAGCCATCCTAATAACCTGGACAGAACCTGCCTTGGGAAAAATGTTCCAAGCTCACCATTCAGTGGATGTTTTTAGTACTCACCCATAATCATGTTCTCTTCAGAATTGGGAACTTGTTAGGTCCAGGAATTCAGGGAAAGCACTCACTGTGTGCTATTTCATGCTTTTTTTTAAATGGCAGCTTCCACCTATTGTCTACTTTAAGCATGGTATGAACAGAAGGATTGCCCCTAAGAGACAGAAGCACTGTACTAACTGTGGCTCTCAAAACATAGAAGGAGGGAAAGAAGTTCTGAAGGAACCATGGAGCCTAGAAACTGATTTCGTAAAAACTCAAACTTCCTTTTATTTTTCCTTCAAAATAGAAAGTCAGAGACTGCAGTTACTTGTATGCTCCATTTATATTACTGAGCAAGGGGCTCCCTTTCCCTTTGCCCTTCTGACAATTTACATCAGGAGCATGTGGGAAGACGAAAGAAGAACACCTAGAGTTTGGGCCTGGGATTAAAAACTCCTTTTTGTGACCATAAACATTCCACCACTTCCTGAATTTGATATGAGGGGCAGAAGGAAAAAAGGTTAGAAATTCAGAAACTTATAATTACTTCTAGGTTTGCTATCTAAACTCATCCCTTTCCACCCCTCAGAATCCTATTTCCCAACTATGTAGACACCCTTACACTCTGTTCTCCTGGAGCATTTGAGTGTGGGGCATCATCTCCTTCTTATGTGTACTGCTTTACAAATGGAGATTTTCTCCTAGGCTCAAAATGATATCATTGATTGGGGCATTGTGCAAAATGCTAAACAGAGAGTTACCTGGGAGGAAGGTCCTAGAAGGCAAAACATCTACTAAGACAATGGAAACCCATGGTTTGGCATGCTTAATGTTTTAACTTGTGCACTGAACTAACAGGAGAAAATGACACACTAAGAAATCTGCCAGTTTTGCCAAATAAAGAGATATGATGAAGATCAGAGAAAGGACATTGATTCCATGGTGGTCATGACAAGACAACACCTTACCACACCTTCAAAATACTAATCCATACTCACCTACATTTTTATTCACCCATGTCATTAGGTCTGAGTTATATGTAGGAGTCCTCAAGGCCTTCAGAACAGGAAGCTCTCAGGGACAGATTAAAACTGGTCTGCCATTTTGGGCATAAAATAACCAGTTTGATGAAAGCTCTTAGTAATATCCTACAAATATGTGTATTTATCCTACTACACTTGGTAAGTATCCCCTCACTAAATTATCTTTGGTTTCATCACTTGCTGACATAGCAGCTGTCTGGTAGCTCCATTGTGAATTTACTTTATTCTGCTGAACCAAAAATGGAGGAGGAGAGACTGACAAGTACACATTTGCATCTTTCTCAATGAGCAGTGAATGGCAGGGGAGTATTTAAGACACTCCCCATGTTCTCAGTTAGATAGTACCATCTTGGATTCCGACTCAAATCTTGATAAACAGACACAGAAATTAACTTGTTGTACCAGATTCACAGCTAGAGAGTTAGATGAGAAAATGGAAGGGCTTGGTGTGAAAGCCACGGGTTGATATGAAGCACAATTCAAAAGATGTGGAGATGAAGCAAGCTACCTGGAGGGAAATGGAGAGGCAGCTGAAACAGAAAAGCACCTAGAGAGAGAAGATGGAGCAAGTTTGATGCTACCTGGACATCAAAGTAATCCACCTGAGGTATAACAATCTGGTTGTGCAGAGCCACAGAGAGAAGTTGGAAGAACGTCAGCAAGTGCTCTTGCCCATTTCTAGGGAGCTCCCCAATTGCGATGGTAAGAATTGGTAGCTTCTCAGAGCACTGCTGCTGAGCACATCTCAGATCCCTTGCTACCATGATAATTGACCCTGGAGAGGAGCAGCAAGAGAAGTATGAGGTGATTGCAGCTCACTATGTGGAGCCTGTTCTGTAGCATTGTGGAGTGTGGTCTCTCAGGATGCTTAGAGCAAAGATCCTATAGCTGGTGTCAAAGAATGCAATCTACTTGGAGTAGACATTTATAGATGGCACGTGCCTGAATACAACAAGCTGATAATGAGCTGCTAGAGGTAGTTTCCCTAAAGATCTAACAGCCAAAACTGAACAGGCAAACCCAGAGCTATGCACCACATCAGGACACCATGCCAATTGCTACTCCCATAGTACTGGCTACCCACTTTGTACACCCATGACCTTGTTACCCTGATTGTGCCCCACAATCCCTCGCAACTTTTACTCTTTCACTTTGTATATGCTTCCTTGTCCCTGTTAAACAGTTCTGGATACCTGTGTTAGCTACCCCAACCCCTGCAAAGCTGTTGCAGCTAACCAATTTCCTTACACTGGAACTCAGCAATTACAGTCACAGTTAACCTTTACCCGGTATCCTACTCTCTACTACTATTTCTGCTACCCATAATTCAAAACACCATGGTTCCAGCCACCTGAACCCTGACACCTCTGTCTCCCCTGTCTCTGTTACCCCATTCCCCCAAAAAAAGCAAGGGAAGAGGGGGCACAGACAGTTGACTTGGATACTCCTCTTGCAGGCATATCGGGGCAAGTTATTCCTCGGGTATTTAACGCGAGGGACTAACTGGTGGTGGAAAGAAAACAGCTTACTCAAAGTTAACTAAAATCCAAGGACATGACTTATAACTTATTCCTAGGAAAAGAAGGCTCTGCAGTGAAAATTACTGAGAAAGAAAATTTTACAAATAGTATTGGGAACAATGCAAAATGTTGAGCTTAGTCTCTTCTACCAGTTGTCTGAATTATTTTATGAGATATGATATGTAACTACATTGCATTTAAAAATTATATGAAGATGCACATTTATGTGGTATTTATATTAATTGATGGAATATTTGCATAGATCACGTTAATGATATTTAATAGTTTATCCTCTATGATATGCCCATGAATCTGCATTTGGCAATATGTATTGCACTCTCTAACAACAAATGGAATTTCACTGTCAAATACTAGAAGGAGATTTTTCATGCTAGTACCAAAATGAAAGCAGGAACAAGAAAACTGAATAAACTACAAGTTTGAAGGGAGAGGGTCAGTGGTAAGGGTTATGATAAAAGAGAAATTCTTCACCATGGAATCTTGGAAGAATAGACTGTGTTTTCTTGAATTACTAGCTTTTAAAACATTCTTAGAAAGCAAAACATTTTTTTTTATTCTTGCTATTTGGAACCTCTTTAATGAATAGTTTAACAAAACATTATCAATACAACTTTGAAAATTCAATGATGTGAATTATCAGATTAACATTATACTCAAAGTTGGTTTGAGATGCAGGCAGGCTGCATTCCTTTTCTATTAAATTAATGGAATAAGCTCCCTTTTGAATGGTTGGACAGTCCATGACACTTGTTCAAAAACAAGAAAATATACTGGAGAGAAAAAAAAGAAGAGTAGTTTCAGGAAGATGGCAGAGGAGAACCTGGAGGCTAAACAAGCTCTCACCTAGAAAGCAGTTTTAGTGTAACAGTGAACAGTCCTAGGTGGGAGAATTACACCAAGTGTGCCATCCCAGTACAGAGACTTTTGCCAGAAAGAGAAAATCCAGGCAAGGAAACAGATCTGAGCACTTGCCCGTAGCTGTGGCTGCGGTGGCAGAGGCGGTAGCAGTGGCCTTGCTGCCATACCTACAACACAGAGAGTCTGGACAAATGTGCCAGACAGAGAGTGATTGGATTCTACCCAACACCAGCAAGAACTGACAAGGTGCAGGTATCTTTATCCTGCAGATCACAGACCAGAGATAACCCAGGAACCAAGACATAATAACACCTTCTCAGGGAGCAGAGGAGGCAATGTCACCCCTCCCCCTCCTCCTCCCCACTGTGCCACTACCTGAGATCTCCATCTTTGATACTGGGAAAGGCCTGGCTGAGATTATAGCTCCAACCCAGGACTTGGAGGAAAAAAAAAGAGGCATTTAGCAGGTCACAGGAACCTGACCTGACTTGCCAGGCTCAGCTCCACCCAAGAGAAAGTCACCCAGCCCAGGCAGTGAAAACTCAGCCCCCAGAGGAATGTCTTTCTTCACTGGGTAAACAGAGCCAGAGGCTTCCCCTCCTTATAGCAGTCTAGACAATCAATTGAAATTCAGTAAACATAAACCTGAGAAAGTCTCCATGCTGGGCTCTGTGAGTGTCTCAGAAGCTAGCCCCTCAAGGAAAAGCTAGTGTTTGCTGAAAGGCCTCTACTCTACCCAGAACCTAGCCTCATCACAGCATCTCCAAACAAGAGGAAACTGCCAACTCCCTCTTTAGTGAGAAACAAAGCAGATCTCCCTCCCACTGAACTAGCCTAGGAGGAGGATCACAAAATTCTGGGTAAAGCAGACCATTTTTCTGCTTGCCAAACAAACTAACTTAAGAAACCAATAAAGACATAGGAAAACCAAACACAACAAGCAGACTGGAGACTCCACCAAGAGACTAGTTATGGACACAAGGGAGATACAGGATCTTCCCATTCAACCCCCCCACCCCCCAAAGAACACTTTCTTTTTACCTTTTCATTAACTTGTAATTTTTTTAAAAAATTGTTTTCTATTAATCTTTTTTCCTCTTATAATTTTTATTTTAAGTGTATATGTGTGTGCACATTTGTATTGTTATTTTATCTCTACTAAATTTGGATCCTTTTCCTTTCTTTCTTTCTCATTCTTCTCACTTTTTCTTATCTTCATTCTTTTTTAGGTGACTTAATTGCTGTTCTGCTCATCCTCAGATATACCCTTCATTGATTATTAGACCTTATTCCACATTATTTACACACTTAATCCAGAAATTTATTACTTATTTAAAAAACTCTTAGGCTTAAATTCCTTAATAACAGTATTATCTCATAATACCTATATAATATTATAATTTTTTTTATTTTTATTTTAAGAATTTTTAGTTCTTCACATCTCCTTTCTACTCCTCCCCTCCTCTCATCCTATTCCTTTTCTTCTCTCAATATTCTTCTTTAAACTTGCATCATTTTTGTGTTTCACTTTTTAAATTTAAATTTTTGTTTTTCCATTTTTACTTGCCTCTTTTATTTTCTCTTCTCTTTCTCCTATCATTTTGTCCAATCCATTTTCCTCTTTGATATTAGGACTTGGGTATTTTCACTCTCCTTTTACCTTTCCACATCTCTCTAATCCTATTTTTCCCCACTTTTCTCCCTAAAACTAATAATTTCTGCTTTGCCAAATTCTACTTTACTTTTCACAGCCCATTAATACATTGTTGTTTTACGTTGAATAGATAGTATCTGTTGAAATAGATTGTATCTGTCGACTTTTGTCTATGCAACTACAGGACGTTGGTTGATGCTTGCCTTAAAATAGTGTTCTAGCACAAAACTGGTGTTACTTTCATACCACATAGAGGCATTCATGGAATCCATTAAAAGACAGCTGAAAGAAGTCAGGGAGACCCGAAGGCGAATGTTGAATGGAGCCCAACAGAAAGAATGAGAGTCCAAGGAAACCATAACCAATCAACTAAGTGATTTGAGAATAGACACTGAACACAAAATTAAGGAAGTAAAGAGATTCATATAAGATCTAAAAAAATTTTTCCAAAAAAGAATTTGAAGCCATCAAAACCGACCTATTAGAAGGAAAAGAAATTAAAAAAAAAAAAAAAACTCTACTTTTTCTCACATCTCCCATAGATGCAAAGATATTAATTGTTGGGGACTTTAACACACTCTCTCCACTAGATTTTTCAACTCGGCAAAAAATCAAAAGAGAAACCACGGATATAAATAAATGCATAGATCACCAATATTTAACAGACATCTACCAACTATTTCACCCAGCAGCATCAGAATGCACGTTTTTCTCAGTACACAGGGAACTTTTTCCAAAAGAGACCACATTTAGGTCACAAAGTAAACTTGTCCAAATCCAAAAACTTTGAAGTTATATATTGGATTCTCAAACAAGGGAATAAAATTAGGACTCAACACCAAAAACCACTAGTGAAAGTCCTGTAACACATGGAGGCTGAGTAACACACTGTTGAATCACCAATGGGTCATGGAAGAGATCAGAAACGAAATTCAAATGTTTATAATATTCAACAAAAATGAACACTCAAATCACCAGCTCTTCTGGGACAGAGCAAATGCAGTACTCAGAGGCAAATTGGAGTGACCTGAAACTAACAATTTAATGAGACATCTGAGTCTCCTTGAAAAAGAGCAGCAGGATAAACCCCAATCCAGTAGATGGAAAGAAATAATTAAAATTAAATCAAAACTAAATGAATTAGAATCCAAAAAATCAAAGAAAGAATCAACAAAACAGAGTTGGTTCTTTGAAAAATTAACAAATTGACAGACCCTTAACAAATCTTATTAGAAGAACAAGAGAACACACTCAAATAAATAAACTCAGAGATGACAGACTCAACCAAGATACATTATAAGGAATACTTCGCAAACCTTTATGCTAATAAGTTTGAGAACTTGTCAAAAATGTGCCGTTTCCTAATAAATATAGACATGCCGAAACTAAACCAGGATGAGTTAAACCATCTTAACTGGCCCATATTAAGCAATGAAATAGAAATAGCAATAAGAGACCTCTCCTCTAAGAGACCTCCCATCTAAGAAAAGCCCGGGACTAGATAGTTTTACAGCGGAAATCTACAAGGCCTTCAAAGCAGAGCTCACGTCAATACGCCTCCAAGTCTTCAATGAAATTGAAAGAGAAAGTTCACTACCGAACTCATTCTATGAAGCCATCATAAACCTCATCCCCAAACCAAGCAGGGACTCATCAAAGAAAGAGAACTAGAGATCCATTTCTTTGATGAACATTGATGCAAAACTTCTCAACAAAATTTTGGTCAATCGACTTTCACAATTCATCCAAAAAATCATACATCAAGATCAAACAGGATTCATTTCATGGATATAAAGCTGCTTCAATATATGCAATTCAATTAAAATAATAACTCACTTCAACAAGAGCACGGATAAGAACCACATGGTTACCTCAATAGATGCAGAAAAAGGATTTGACAAGATCCAACACCCCTTTACGATGAAGGTTCTGGAAAAATTAGGAATTCAGGGAACATTCCTCAATACAATAAAGGATATATTTGACAAACCTACATCCAGCATTTTACTGGTAAAAAAAAGGTATTTCCTCTTAACTAAGGAATGAGATATGGATGTCTACTCACTCCACTTCTCTTCAAACTAGTATTAGAATGGCTAGGTACAGCAATAAGATAAGATTCAAATATAAAAGGGAATCCAAATAGGGAAAGAAGAAGTTCTCCCTCTTTGCAGATGACATGAACTTGGATTTAAAGAATCCCACGGACTCCACTCCCAAATTATTCAAGCTGATTCAAAACTTTGACAAAGTAGCAAGGTATAAAATTAACCCTCAAAAAACAATGGCTTTTCTGTATGCCAAAAATGAGAAAAGTATGGCTGAAATCAGGAAAGCAACTCCATTCGTAATAGCCCCACAAAAAATAAAATACCTAGGACTTAACAAAGAAAAGAAGGGCCTCTATGATGAAAACTTTAAAAATCTGAAAAAGGAAATCAAAACAGAACTTAGAAAGTGGCGAAAACTCCCATGCTCCTGGATTGGAAAGATCAACATCGTGAAAATGGCAATACTTCCCAAGGCTATCTACAAATTCAATATGATACCTATCAATATTCCACCCTCGTTCTTTTAGTAAAAAGAAGAGGCAACCCAAAAATTCATATGGAACAATAAAAGACCCCGAATAGCAAAAACAATATTTAATGGAAACAAAAGAGCTGGAGGAATATCAATACCAAATTCAAATTCAACTACAAAGCCAGAGTAATCAAAACAGCTTGGTACTGGCACAAGAACAGACCATAAGACCAATGGAATAGAAATGAAAACACAGAAATGAGCCTATAGACCTATAGACATCTAATTTGATAAGGGAGCTAAAAAATTAGAATGGAAGAATCACAACCTCTTCAGTAAATGATTCTGGCAAAATTAGTTAACTACTTGTCGAAAACTGAAGCTAGATCTTTATATATCATCCTGTACCAGAATGAACTCCAAATGGATCAAAGACCTCGGAATCAAACAGACACTCTGAAAACATTAAAGAATGGAATAGGAGAAACTGTAGGTCTCTTTTGCACAGGCTGAAATTTTCTTAATAGAGACCCAAATTACAACAAATCAAAGAAATGTTGGACAAATTGAATTGCATGAAATTGCAGAGCTTCTGCATAGCAAATGACATAGTTAGCAAGATCAATTGAAACCCCATTGATTGGGAGAAGCTCTTCACTACCATACAACAGACAAGGGTCTCATATCTAAAATATACCTGGAACTCAAAAAAATTAAATCCCCCAACAACAAATCCTCAATAAAACAACTGCCCAATAAGTAAGAGAAACTTCTCTGGAAATGAAAGAAGGATGGCCAATAGATACATGAAGAAATGCTCAACCTCCCTAGTCATAAAAGAAATGTAAATCAAGCTGGGCTCTGGTGGCTCACGCCTGTAATCCTAGCTACTCAGGAGGTTGAGATCTGAGGATCGCGGTTCAAAGCCAGCTCGGACAGGAGAGACCGTGAGACTCCTATCTCCAATAAACCACCAGAAAACCGGAAGTGGCGCTGTAGCTCAAGTGGTAGAGCGATCGCCTTGAGCTGAAGAGCAGAAGGACAGCGCACAGGCCCAGAGTTCAAGCCCCACGGCCGACCAAAAAAAAAAAAAGAAATGTAAATCAAAACAACTTTGAGATACCACCTCACCCCAGTTAGAATGGCTATAATCAAGAATTCTAATAACAACAGATGCTAGTAGGGATGTGGGCATAAGGAAAATTTATTGCATTGTTGGTGGGCATGTGAACTTATTCAACCATTTTGGAAAGTAGTATGGAGGTTCCTCAAGAGATTCCACATAGAGCTCCCCTATGACCAAGCAATCCGACTTTTGGGCCTTTACCCAAATGGTCACAAAGAAGACCATATTAAAGCTACCAGCACAATTATGTTTATTGAACCATTATTTACCAAAGCTAAGATATGGAACCAACCCAGATGCCCCTAAGTAGATGCATGGATCAATAAAATTTGATATATATATATATATATATATATATATGTATATGTATATATATATGTGTATATATATGTATATACATATATATATGTATATACATATATATATATGTATATATATATATATATATATATACATATATATATATATATATATATATATACAAGAGAATTCTATGCCTCCATCAGAAAAAATGACATTGCCCCACTTGTTAGGAAATGGAAAGACTTGGAAAAATTTATATTAAGTGAAGTAAACCAGCCCCAAAGAAACATAGGTCCCATTGTTTCCCTTATTTGCCTTATCTAGTATATGTCTGAGACAAGCAGAAAAGGTCAGACAAGTTGATGTTAGGTGGAATGAACCACACAATAAGGATTCAATTTTTTTCTTGCGATTTTTTCTAACATATTTATAAGATGATTTCTATATTGCATTGTATGTCCCTCCCCCACAGTATAGCCCCTGATTTCATGGTATTTGATGTTGGTATAATTTGTGGAGGGGAAGGGAAAAACCTAATCTTTTAACTAGGGATACAGGTGGACTCATTGCAACAATGATATATACAAGTTATTAGGTCGAAAAACGAACTTTACAACTTTGATGGGGGGGTGGGGGGAGGATCGGGTGGGGATAGGGGGGTAGTATGGAAAAGGATGGGAAGGAGAAACAAAGAGGTGGCAACAATGCTTGATAAGAAATGTACTCGTTATCTTGCCCATGTAATTGTAACTTGTCTGTTTGGTATTCTCACTATAAAAAAATAAACAAATAAAAAATAAAAGAAAAACGAACTTTACAACTTGACCGGCGAGGGTGGGGGATGGGCAAAGGGATGTCTGGAGAGCACAGCCGGGGGCAGATGAGAACAGATGGGAAGGGGAAACAAAGGAGGAGGCAACAATGCTTGATGAGTAATGTACTCATTATCTTGCCCTTGTAATTGTTTCCCCTCTGTATGGTATTTTCATAAATAAATAAATAAGAAGGAGACTCAAAGCTGCTGAAATGAGCATATGTCCCATTTGGACTTTAATGGGATTTTTCTACAAACAACAAGATTTTCATCTTAACATAATAATTTCAAAATGTATTGCTACAGAATAGATTGTAAATGTAATATTTAATACTATTGGAATACTTGAAGACAAAGTTTTACAGAAAACTTTAATTTCATATAGACTGCAATATTCCAATAAATACATAGAAGAAATATAATTTAAAAATTCACTGATCAAAGCAAACCCTGGCAGGAATGTCTGAAAGACGCTTATCTGAAAACAGGAATTGACACTGTGACTCAACTGGTAAAGGGCTCCACTTGAGCTAAAGAACTCAGGGATATGTTAACACCCTGAGATTAAACCCCAGGACTGACGAAAATAAAATTTAAAGAATTGAAGCATTAAGTCTGGGAAGGAGACTCAGTGGTAGAGTGCTTTTCCTGAATGCATGAGGTCCTGGGTTCAATTCCTCAGCACCATATAAGCAGAAAAATGTGGGAATGGCTCTGTGGCTCAAGTGGTAGAACACTAGCCTTGAGCTGAAAAGCTCAGCAGGTACAGCAACCAGACCCAGAGTTCAGGCCCTCCTACCATCACCACCACCAACAACAAATTAAAGCATCAAACAACCTGAAGATGTTGTCCAGAATAATGAGTGTGGCATTATCCTTTTACATGACTTAGTGACTTTGAACCTAGTTTAAAAGTGGAGGTGGTGGGCAATTTGTGTGTTTGCCAAAACCTGCAAAACCTGTAAAATTATTTTGTACTTTCCCAAAGAGGAAGAAAGAAGGGAATGGGGGGAAGAGGGGAGGTATTTGGTGACCTTGCCTTTTGGTTCAGTGATTGTTTTCTGGAGTCAAATTCAGAGAAATTCTGCTTGCAATCCTAGTTGCATAGGGGGAAATGAAGAAGCCATGCCCTGGAAGTGGTTTTGTCCTGTCCTTGGCCTAGCTCCAACCATCACTGGATAATCCAAGTCCCACTTCAGGACCAAGAAGCATTGAAGATTACTGATCCACTATGCAGATGAACCTAACCACAGCCAGAAAAGGCAAAAAATGCAATACTGAAGACAGCACTGGAAATCTATACCAGAAAGAGAGTTTTATATTGTTTATTGTAAAAATACTATACAGAGGGTTTACAGTTACATGAGTAGGGTAATGAGTACATTTCCTATTGAGCATTGTTACCTCCTCCTTTGTTTTTCCCCTACTATCCTTTCCCTCTCCAACTCTCCAACTCCTCCCTCCTTTACCCCTACCCGACATTGTAAATTCATTTTCGACACATTGTCCTGTACATCCCATCTTCCCAATGGGTCAACCTGCATCCCCATTTCAGCATTCTGCTATAATCTTTCCACTCCCCAAATTACAAAAATGTATATAAAATTACAGAACACTGGAATCAAATACACTGAAAACAGGGATTATACCATGGGAGGATGAACGTACAAAAGAATCACATAGTGCATTATAAGTATATTAAAAACAAAAACAAGAAAGAAAAAATCACTTGTGTATCTGACTTGGGGTCCCTTTCACTTAATGTCATCTTATATGGTTATATGTCCATAGCCTTTGACCTTCTCTGCTTGTCCTAGACATATCCTAGTCCTTGCAAACCAGGGAAACCATGGGACATATGTTTCTTTGGGCCTGGCTTACTTCACTTAATATAATATTTACCAAGTCTTTCCATTTCCTAACAAATGTGACAATTTCAGACAATTTCATTCTTTCTAATGGAGGAATAGAATTCCAGTGTGTGTTTGTGTGTGTGTATGTGTGTGTGTGTGTGTGTGTGTATCACATTTTCTTGATCCATTCATGAACTGAGGAGCATCGAGGTTGGTTCTATATCTTAGCTCTTAGCTATGGTGAATAATGCTGCAATAAACATGGTTGCACAGGCAACTTTGTTATGACCTTGTTTGTGATCATTTGGGTAAATGTCTAAATGCCCAAAAGTGGGATTGCTGGGACATAGGGGAACTTTACATGGAGTCTTTTGAAGACCTTCCATCCTGCTTTCCAAAGTGGTTAAACAAGTTTACACTCCCATCATCAATGAAATAGGGTTCCGTTTTAGCCACATCCCTTCCAACATGTCACCAAATTTCTTGATTATAGCCATTCTAACTAGAGTAAGGTGCAATCGCAATGTTGTATTGATTTGCATTTCTTTTGTGGCTAGATTAGTTGAGCATTTCTTCATGTGTCTAGTGGCCATTTTTATTTACTCTTCAGAGAAGTCTCTCTTTAAGTTTTTAGCCCACTTAATTATTGAGCAGTAGTTTCTTTGAAGATTTGCTGTTGGGGGATTTAATTTTTAGAGTCCTAAGTACATTTTCGATATAAGACCTTGTCCATTTTATACCTCTTGAAGATCTTCTCCCAGAACGTGTGCTTTCTATTGATATTGCTATCTATGACCCTTGCCTTGCAGAAGCTCTCATGTTTCATGCAATTCCATTTGTCCAACCTTTCTTTGATTTCTTTTTATTGACTATTGTAATATGTTTATTAAATACAGACTGCATCAGCACTTGGAATTTATAATTCCATCTCATCTTGTAATAGTAAATTACTTGTTTCCTAAAGAGATGAATTAAGGAATGAATTTCTTAACTGATTTTTCTTTACTCTATATTTCTAGCTCTCTATTAAGAAAATTTCTGTATGTGCTAAAAAGTCTTAGTTTATTCTATTCCTTCATGTAATGTTTTCATGTTGTCCTCTTTTATTTTGAGGTCTTCATCCATTTGGAGTAGATTCTTGTGTAGGGTGTTATATATGGATCCAGCTTTAGTTTAACAGGTGTTTAACCAATTTTGCCCACACTATTTCCTCAAAAGGCTGTCTTTCTTCCATTCTCTTCTCTTTTTTTTAGCTCCCTTAACAAAGATTAGGTGACTTTGGTGAGGGGGTTCATTTCTGAGTCTTCAGTCCTACTCCATTGGTCCTCAGGTCTGTTCTTGTGCCAGAACCAAGCTGTTCTTATTACTATGGCTTTTTAGTAGCGTTTGAAATTTGGAACGATATTGCTCTAGTGCTGTTCTTTCTGCTAAGAATTGATAAAACTACAGCCAACATTATACTTAATGGTGAGAAGTTAAACCCATTTCTTATAAATTCAGGAATGAGATAAGGATGTCTGCTCTCTCCACTCCTTTTCAACTTAGAATTAGAATGCTAGCTGGGGCAATAAGATAAGATGCAATCTTAAAGGAATCCAAATAGCAAAAGATGAAGTAAAACTCTCCCTCTTTGCAGATGACATGGTCTTGTATATAATGAAACCCATGGACTCCATTCCCAAGTTACATGAGCTGATCAGAAACTTTGGCAAACTAGCAGAGTATAAAATTAACCCTCAGAAAATAAAGTCTTTCCTGTATTCCAATAACGATAAGAGTGCAGCTGAAATTAAGAAAGCAACCCCTTTTTACTAGCCACACAAAAAATAAAATACCTAGGAGTTAACTTAAGAGCTGAAGGACCTCTATGATGGGAACTTTGAAAACCTGAAAAAGAAAATTAAAGCAGAGTTATGGAAGTGGGAAACTCCCCATTCTCCTGGATTGGGAGGATTAACATCATGAAAAAGGCAATAGTGCCAAAGACTATATCCAAATTCAACGTGATACCTACCAATATCCCAGTGTCACTCTTCAATGAAGTAGAAAAAGCAACCAAAAATTCATATGTAACAATAAAAGACCACGAATAGCAAAGAAGTTTATTGTGACACTCCTTTTTTATTGCCACCTTGATTCTACAAAGTCATTTATGAATTTTAACTTTCTTCCCTCCCTTTGGATAAAGCTCACAAACACCCTGCCTCTAGCTAACAGACACTTAACTCTTAGCTCTGGACAATTGTTCCTAGATAATGTGTTACTTAATTGTATTTGGAGTGCATAAAATATGCATATAAAACTAGCATATTTTGATCTTATGAGAAAGCAGACTTTTTTCCCTCTTAAATTTATTTCCTGATAGGCATTTTTATAGAGAATCTGTTTTCATTTTTAAATGAAAGACTGGTAGGAAACTATGTTCATGATCTGCCTCCTTCTCTCGCACCTCAACACCTAAAACACAAATTTCACAAAGCATTTACAAGAAACAATGCAAAAACCAAACATTGGGAATGCTCAGATGCAGAACGTTTTACAAAACCCAGAGTAACTCTGCTGTCTGAGGGAGAGGCTGTCTGTATAAATTAACAAACAAACCCAAAAGAGCAGCCAGGAGTACCAGACGTGAGTGTCCCTGGCTGCTACTCCATGGACAAGGAGCATGGAAGGGCTTCCTGAGCCTGCTGGAGAGTGCATGGAGGAAAGTTTCCTTGCCAGCTTGAGTACAAATTGATGGCTTCACCCGCCTGGGTCTGTCTTTCTTGTTTTCTCCCCACAGCAGAGCAGAATTGTCCCCTGCTCTAAGAAGAAAAATATTGTACCAGCCAATCTGCAGAGTGGCTTCTGTTTGGTCTGCACACCTTCCTAGGTAGGCGCCCCTTGCCCCACGTTGTGTGTGTGCTCCCAGGGGCTGATCCTCAGGGCCCAAGCCCACGGGGCAGGCATGTGTTAGATGTGAGTCAGTGACACTGTCATTCACACAGCAGCTGCTGTGTTGCTGCCCTAGCTGAACAGCAGGTGCACTCTGATCTTCTCCCACAGTCCCATGCGAGGTGCCCACAATGGCCCAATATGGGCAGGCTGCCACTAGGATCCTACTTCACCACACAGACCAGCATGCCAGATGAAGTGGCTGTCACCTGAATTATTAATTATTTTATGGAGCAGTATTAAACAAAGTGATACACATTACTGTATGATATGTAATGTTATATCCTTGATTCTCTAGTCCAAAACCATTGAACTTTATACTAGCAAGAATGGATTTTATTGTTTGTATTCATAAGGCCATAATGGAATACTGAAATAAAAGTACAACAAAACTCTTATCCATAAACACGTGATTAAATCTCAGAATTTGAATAAAAATTGTATGTAAGTAGTGCAAATGAAATTATACTAGAATAGTAAAATACACACAAAATACATTACATTAGTTACATTCAAATGTAAAATAAGTAATTACAGACAGAATTCCTACTGGATAAAATATATTGCAATGGTTTAAAACGTTGAAGTAATATTGGTTATATATTTTGTTTCTATAAAACTTATTTAAATCTCCAAGTTCTGTTTATCTCAGTGAAGGAAAATGTTAGAAAATAGAAATTTTATGTGGCACCTCTTGCTTGCAGTACCACGAAGGGGAGTGGCACTTCCTAATGGGAGTCCTGAAATGAAAACCACACCCCGCCCAAGTAGACCCATCAGAGGTCCATGTGGTGACCCAGGACACCGCATTGCTGCTGCAGCAGGTGCAGGACTTTTGCAGTGGGCTGTAGCCAACAAGGTTCCATTAGTGACCAAACCAAGCAACCCAGACTCAGGTGCCAAAGCTAGGGGGGAAGGCAGGGCAGAAGCCAAGTCCTAGCTACCATCTGTGCAGCCTACATTTCCAAGGACAAGCCCTTTCTCCTGCTTTGGAGAACAACAAGGGTAGGGGGTGACCCCATTGCCTCCAAATGGAGTACCTCTAGAATGGCACCCAGAGCTGGACCCATGTGGGCCAGAAGGGCGACAGAGGAGGCTACACAGGAAAGAAAGAGGGGATTCATTCCCCCGGTGCTGCAGCTGGTGTGCTGCAAGTCCAGGCTTCTCTGGCACTGATTGACATATGTAGGGTTGGCCCTGTACTGAGTCCACAAGGACCAGAAAATGGACGTCCACAGAGATGCTGAAGGGGCTCCAGGTTGCTGAGCTGCTGCAGCTGTCACAAGCCAGCTGGCAGAGGGTCCAACACATGGCTCCAGTACCCAGACCCCCTTAAAGACTGATGAGGTGAACCAAGGCTGGGCTGCCTGGCCACAAGGGGGCAGACTTCATGCCCAGCCTTCCTTTACTCATGGACTGTGCAGTGTACAAACATGGTGTCCCCCACCCCGCACTCATGGGGGCAGGGAGTGACCCCAGAACAGAGTCTCCGTAGGATGGGCCAGGCACTCAGGAGCACAGAAGACCAGTACCAGCACAGCTGGAGGAGGAGAGGGCAGCAGTGGCCTCAAATCCAGACCCATGGCTGCCAGCTCCTGGGTGAAATGTAGCAACTGAGACTGGGAAGTTAGGTGGGAAGGGTGGGCGTGGCTCATCTGGCAATGCTGGGGAGCATGCATACACATCCACTCACTGCACATCCACCGTAAAGGAGTTGGCCACACATCTCAACGGGTGACCTGAGGAGGCACCCACACCCTCAGGGAATACAGAAATGGAGTTTCACGTGGTGACTTGGAAAGGGCTCCAGGGCACAGCCTTGGAGCAATAAACAACTGGCAAAACAAAAACCAAACAAAAAGAAAAACGAAAAACTTCCAGTAAAACTTTTCATCAATGATAACCTATTATACTTTAAAAACATTTTTACTTCCCTTTTGTCCTATATTTTTGCACGGGGCCCTCTGAATTAACCAGAAATCTCCAGGATTTCTTCATGCATAGTAATACAAATAAATATAGCTTCTATTCTTTTTTAATTAAGGGAAGTTGCATTTAGTTCTTTCCATTGTTTGATTCATGAAAAAGAATTCCTGAAGTATATCTGTAAAACACCGAACTCAGCATTTCTTCTGAACTCCTCACTGAAGAAAGAGAATAAAATGACTTAGCAACAGGTATTACCCATATTGTCACTGTGCTAGCTGTCTCTCTGAGTAGAAAATAATCCTGCCATGCAT